>NW_027195198.1:122500-284175 GCF_038502225.1 Cherax quadricarinatus | reverse complement strand
TGATGATATTTATACAATTATTACAGTATTGCATAACAGTAAATCTTCTATTTTTTGGTGTGAATAAAAATTCATTATGTGAATAAAAAATCAAAATGGAATTTATTTGTAAAGCCTCAAAACGTAACTAATGAACAGAGGAAATGTTAGTTTAGTTCCAGGAATACCTACATTGTTTATTCTGGACCCTATTTTGAAATTGGAATATTTTGAACTTTGTGTTAAATTGGCCAAATTAACAATTTCCGATCACTTTAATTTGTAGTTGAAACAGTTGACTTGGCTATTTCTTGTGCTCAATCGATAGAATAGAAGTAATACTAGTGAAATAGCTAAGAATTTTGTCGACTGGAATAATGTAATTGGCCTAAAATTGGAGTCAAAGTCGGTAAAATCGCCGATTCGTAAATATCGCTGACACATCAAAATTCGAGAGAGCATAATTTCGTCAATTTTCCATCAAATTTCGAACTTTTTGTTTTATTACCTTCACAAAAAGATTCTCTACCATTTCATAAGAAAGAAATAGAAATTTTTTTTTTTTTTAAATTCTTGGACACTGGAGCACCACTTCAGATTTGGGCCTCGGACCCTGAAGGGGTTAAGGGCAATGTGTGGTGTAAATATTATGCAGAAAATTCGGAGTGTGGAAATTAGGAAAAGGTGTGGAGTTAATAAAAGTATTAGTCAGAGGGCAGAAGAGGGGTTGTTGAGGTGGTTTGGTCATTTAGAGAGAATGGATCAAAGTAGAATGACATGGAAAGCATATAAATCTATAAGGGAATGAAGGCGGGGTAGGGGTCATCCTCGAAAGGGTTGGAGAGAGGGGGTAAAGGAGGCTTTGTGGGCAAGGGGCTTGGACTTCCAGCAAGCGTGCGTGAGCGTGTTAGATAGGAGTGAATGGAGACGAATGGTACTTGGGACCTGACGATCTGTTGGAGTGTGAGCAGGGTAATGTTTAGTGAAGGGATTCAGGGAAACCGGTTATTTTCATATAGTCGGACTTGAGTCCTGGAAATGGGAAGTACAATGCCTGCACTTTAAAGGAGGGGTTTGGGATATTGGCAGTTTGGAGGGATATGTTGTGTATCTTTATATGTGTATGCTTCTAAACTGTTGTATTCTGAGCACCTCTGCAAAAACAGTGATAATGTGCGAGTGTAGTGAAAGTGTTGAATGATGATGAAAGTATTTTCTTTTTGGGGATTTTCTTTCTTTGTTGGGTCACCCTGCCTCGGTGGGAGATGGCCGACTTGTTGAAAAAAAAAATTATTATTATTATTATTATTATTATTATTATTATTATTATTATTAACATGTATGTTATTAAATACCACTGCCTCACCTACTGCCTCACCCACTGCCTCAACCGCTGCCTCACCCACTGCCTCACCCACTACCTCACCCACTGCCTCACCCATTGCCTCAACCACTGCCTCACCCGCTGCCTCACCCACTGCCTCAACCACTGCCTCACCCACTGCCTCACCCACTGCCTCACCCACTGCCTCACCCACTGCCTCACCCACTGCCTCACCCACTGCCTCACCCACTGCCTCAACCACTTCCTCAACCACTGCCTCTACCACTCCAGTCGCACTCAATCTACAAACACCATACACATTGAATTATTATGAAATGTTTGGAAGAGCATGGAGTCTAATGCTCACTCCAGCATAAAGAAAGCCACACTGACGATATGTCAACTACTCCCTCCTATTTGTGTGCAATTTCCTTCTTCAATTCTATCATATTTATTATTATTATTATTATTACTATTGTTATTATTAGCAGTAGCAGAAATGTTTAATTCTTTGCTGTGTTCAAGAGTAAACACATGATGTCACCATCCAATACCTGTCTGAATAGCCATTCCAATATGCAGTTATGAATGGGTTTACATTATTTATACTGTAGTTTAATAGCAAATAATGAACAAACAAAACACTCACCACAGTGGTGGGAGGACTGGCTGCCAGTTGTGAGGGTTGGAGGGAGGGTAGTAGGGACTCGCAGGCGGCGGGAAACTTAAATATGATTTGGTGGCTGGGAATTTGGAGGTTGGAAATTTGGCGGTTGAGAATTCGCGAATGCGTGAAGCCCGCGAAAGTTGAAAACGCGAATATTGAGGGAGACCTGTATACCGATAACTGGTACACAAGCCCATTACTCAGTGATTTCATGCGAGTGAACAAGACAGATGTGTGTGGCACAGTGCGTTCTAATCGTAAACATATGCCCAGGCTCAACGCAGGTGCTCGTGGTGATGACGTGCAGGTGTTTAGTCAATGACATCATGGCATTACGGTGGCATGACAAACGAGATGTCACATTGTTGACAACCATTCACCGTAATGAAATGCAAGACAGTGGCAAAGTTGATCGAGTGACTAATGAACATATTCAAAAACCAATGATAGTGAGTGATTATACACAAAACATGCACTTCCTTGACAAATGTGACATGCAGATTGGTTTTGTTGATTGTGTTCGTAAGAGTTACAAGTGGTACATGAAACTTTTCTTCCATCTCATTGACATTTCAATGCTCAATGCATATAATATGTACCAAATAAAGACTGGTAACAGACCACCATATGGTGAATTTTGTTTGTCTGTTGTCAGACAACTCATAATGAAGTACCAGGTAACAACACCTGCTATACAACAAGGTTCTCAAATTCCTCAGGATATACCCAAGCATTTGAGGAGGGAAGGTGATCATTTCATAATACAGCTCCCTTCAACTCAGAAGAAATTTGCTCAGAAGAGATGCATCGTCTGTGCACAAACAAAACGACGGCAACAAAGACGCAAAGACACTCGGTTTATGTGTGAGGAATGTAAGGTGCCTCTGTGTATGGTGTCTTGTTTCAAGGAGTCCCACAAGCTCCAGCAGTTCTAAAACCATGTCTAGTGATTGTAAATGTGTAAATATATGATAGAACATTAGTATTATATAAGATTTGTGCATGTTTATTGTAATAAACAACAGTGGTAAACAATAATATGATAATAACTTTAGTGCGGTTATTGTGTTCAATACAGTGAGTTTATATATACATGTATATACATTATATACAGTATTGGTCTCTCAGGCCCCAAATGTTAGTAGGAAAAGAAAAAAATTGGAAAAGAAAAGAAAAAAACTACAAGAACTGCTAAATAAAGTAATGCACGTATGTGGAAATCGTCAATGTTGCTGCCACCACATCGTTTTGGACAAACTTCTCGGCACTGAATCTCGGTAAGTACTGATCAGAAATTTTTTTTTTGTCTTATTACCTTCACAAATATATGCTCTTTAATTCTGTAAGAAAAAATAATTTTTTTTTTTTTTTTTCAAAATTTCTTGGACACCTGAGCACCACTTCAGATTTTGGCCTTGGACCCTGAAGGGGTTAAGGAGATTTGTGCCAAGTGGAATGATGTCCATATGTTTGTGGAGAAGTACCACCCTAAGCAAACTGAAACAAGCCATCTTTGCAATAAGTTCAGTGACAGAACCATGTCCCATTTTAGGGAAATCTTAAAGAGGCACCAGAACAGAGGACTGTGGACAGTTATTTTGTGAGACAGGGGTCCAGTGACTCTCAAGCTGGTCCTAGTGGCATTAAACGACAGAGAAGGGAAGTAACCCCAGAGAGGGCTTTGATACCTGAAGTCCTTATGGACGGGGATTCCCTTTCCAAATACTAACCCTAACTCCCTCTCTCCTCCCTATCTTCCAGATGCCATCACCAATCTTCAATAAAGGTAAGTAAAAATGTTATTTTACATGTTTATTTAAATTTATTAATAATTGTACACTATATCTGTTGAGTGTAAGTAAAACTATAATGCAATACTATCTATAAAATGTACTTTTTTGTGAATATTTTTGGGTTTCTGGAACGGATTCATTGTATTTCCCCTATTTCTTATGGAAATATTGCTTTGCCTTTTAAACTTTTTGAATTTAGAACTAGCTCCTAGAATGGATTAAGTTCAAAATTTGAGGTTCCACTGTACAATTATTACAATAATGCAGTAGTCTAACAGTAAATCTTCTATTTTTTGTGAATAAAAATTCAAAATGGAAAGCAAGAGTAATATAAAAGGGGCCTGGAGACATGACTAATGAACAGAGAAAATGTTATTTTATTGCCAAGAATGTCTACACTGTTTATTCTGAACCCTATTTTGAAATTGGCATCTTTTGAATTTGTGAGAATTTCTGACCACTTTATTGGGTAGTTGAGATCGGTAAATGGGGCAGTTTCTTGTACAATGGTCCCTTGTTTTTCGTTCCTGGAAGTGTGACTATTATCGAAATTGACGATTTTCGAACCCATTTTCCCCATAAGAAATAATGTAAATACAATTAATCCGTTCCAGACACCCAGAGGTATTAAAACAAAAAAATTTTTTACATGAAATATAGATGTAGTACATACACAATACAATGGGACATGATGAATGAAACATTAACAGCATAACACTTACCTTTATTGGCAATTCTTCTTAGTGTATGGAAGACTGGAGGAGGAGAGAGATTGGATTAGTTACTGTTTGGAAGGGAAATCCCCTTCCATAAACACCTCAGGTACTAAGTGCTTTTCTGGGGTTACTTCTCTTCTCTGTTTCTTAATGCCACTAGGACCAGCTTGAGTCACTGTACACCTGTGGCACTAAATACTTGTCCAGAGAGCTCTGTTTCTGACGTCTCTTTAAAACTTCCTTAAAATGGGCCAAGACTTTGTCACTGTACAAGTTGCTGACATGGCTTGCAACAGCCTTGTCAGGGTGATGCTTCTCCATAAATCTTTCCATCCTACCCCACATTTCAAAAAACTCCTTAATTTCTGAAGAAGGCAGCTTCTTCCATTTCTTCCTCCTTCTCTGCAGCAGCTCCTCAGTGACTAGCTCTTCATTGTGGTCCTCTACCAACTCTTCCACATCCTTGAAACTCACATCCAACCCCATGGAACTCCCCAGTGCCACAATAGATTTCCCAACTGACATAGGCTCATCAGGGTCAGCCCCAAACCCTTCAAAATCCCTCTTGTGGACACAATCTAGCCACAATTTTCTCCAAGCAGAGTTCAAAGTCCTGGTAGTCACTCCCTCCCAAGCCTTACCTACAAGGCTTATGCAATGGAGGATACTTAAGTGTTCTTTATTTATTTATTTATTTATTTATTTATTTATTTATTTAGTAATTTAAGCATACATACAGAGGTACAAAAAATACAGGTAAGAGCAGCATGCCAAAGCCACTTATATGCATAGCATTACGGGCTGGCTTAAAATTAACTTAAGATTAACTAAGCAATGATGAAATCAGTGATAAAACATTATTGTAAACAGATAACTATAAAGCACAAATGAGTATTACAAAGACAGGTCATATGGTTGCATGCATTGCTGTACATTCAGTCGAATGCAGTATTCTGTTAGGTAGTGTATTTAAAAAAATAACAAAGTTAGATTGGGTCCTAGGTTTAACATTTGTGTGATATAATTGTGAGTAACATATAGGATATACAATTTATAAGGTTCAGTTATTCAGTATTTATTTGGTTTTGAGTGAGTAAGTGATCTTTGAGAAGAGACTTGAATTTATAAACAGGTAGTGTTTCTTTTATATTTACAGGTAATGAATTCCAGATTTTAGGGCCTTTTATGTGCATTGAGTTTTTGCATAGCATGAGATGGACACGAGGAACATCAAAGAGTGATCTGTGCCTTGTGTTATGGTCATGTGTTCTGTTGAGGTTGGCAAGGAGATGTTTGAGGGGAGGGTTAATATCAGAGTTAAGTGTTCTATGTATGTAATAGGTGCAGTAATAAGTATGGATGTTTTGTATGGTGAGTAGGTTGAGTGTTTTGAATATTGGTGGAGTGTGCTGCCTGTAGTGAGAATTTGTTATCATTCTAACTGCAGCCTTTTGTTGGGTAATTAGTGGTCTGAGATGGCTAATTGTTGTTGAGCCCCATGCACAAATTCCATAGGTGAGATAGGGGTAAATAAGAGAGTGATAAAGGGCCAGGAGGGCTGACTGTGGAACTTAGTACCGTATCTTAGATAGTATGCCTACAGTCTTGGAAATTTTCTTAGAAATTTGTTGTATATGTGTATGAAATTTGAGTCTATTATCAAGGTGGATTCCTATGAATTTTCCCTCTGTTAGCTTTGTGATAGGTGATCTGTTTATCGTTATGTTAAGAGGTACATCTGTAGCTCTTACCAAACTGAATGAAGTAGGTTTTGTCAATGTTTAGTGTAAGTTTGTTAGTCCTCATCCAGGTAGATATTTTCTGTAATTCGGTGTTTACAGTATTGGCTAGCGTGACTGGGCTCGGGTGAGAGAAGACGTATGTAGTGTCATCTGCAAAAAGTGTGGGTTTGAGTAATTGCGAAGCATTTGGTAGGTCATTTATGTATAGGAGAAAGAGAAGAGGGCCAAGGACACTTCCCTGTGGGACACCAACTGTAATTGGTTGTGCAGAAGAGTTTGCCCCATTTGCATACACATATTGGCTTCTGTTGCTGAGGTATGACTTGAGGTAGTTGAGGGAGTGCCCTCTAATACCATAGTGTGACAATTTTACGTGGAGCAAGTCATGGTCAACTGTATCAAAAGCTTTACGTAAGTCAATGAAGATCCCCAGTGGGACTTCTTTTTTCTCTATTGCAGTGTATATATGTTCTAGCATGTGTATAATAGCATCATTAGTATTTTTATTAGGCCTGAATCCAAATTGGCAGGGGTTGAGAATGTTTTGGGAGATGAGGTAGGAGTAGATTCGTTTATGAATTAATTTTTCAAAGATTTTTGAGAGAGGGTGTAAATTGGATATTGGCCTATAGTTATTCAACTCTGTTTGGTCTCCTCCTTTATGGATCGGGGTGACCCTTGCTATTTTGAGAGCTGTAGGGAAGGTGGAGGATTCAATGGATTTGTTAAAGAGTGTTGCAATGATTGGTGATAGTACTTGTGACACTTTTTTGTATATAAAGGGTGGTAAGGTATTTAAATCTCCTGCCTTGTTTTTTAGTGTGTTGATAATAAGGGAGACTTCGTATGGGTTAGTCGGAGCTAGGAACAGTGTGTTCGGGTAGTTGCCAGTGAGGTAATCATTTGGTGGGGTATCTGAGCTTGGGATTTTATTGGCAAGGTTTTGTCCTATAGTGGAGAAGAAATCATTGAGTCTGTTTGCTGTTTCTGTTGGTGGGAGTTGGGGTTCATCTGATTTTGCTAATTTTATTTCGCTATTTCATGATATCTTTTTTGTTCCCAGAATTTCTGATAGGGTCTTCCAGGTCTTTTTTGTATCACCTCGTAAGTTGGATAATCTGTTCTCATAATACAGTTTTTTTGCCCTTCTTATCAGGCTGGTTAGGATTGACGAGTAACGTTTTGTTTGGTCTCTGGTTATGTGACCCATTCTGTACTGTTTTTCATATCGGTGTTTTGTATTTATGGATTTGAGAATGCTGGGTGTTAGCCAGGGACTGTTCAGTCTCTTAGCTGTCATCTGTTTAGTTTTTTTAGGGCAGTGCTTGTTATAGAGGTATTGGGTCTTTTTTAGAAAATTATTAAAACATTCGTCAATATCTGTATAGATTTCTAGCTCAGTGTGCCAGTCAATGTTTGTTACTGCTGTTGTGAAGTTATTAATGGCTGCCTCATTGTGAAGTCTGAAGGTTCTTTCCAAAACTCTCTTAGGGTCAAGTGAGTGTCTGAGGTCACATTAAAACACCTTTGAAACATTGCTTTGGTGTAGAGTTTTTTAAGGTTTGAAATGACCTGCTGGTCCATGGGCTGGAGGAGAGTAGTAGTATTAGGGGGCAAGAACTTTACTGTGATGAATCCAAACTCCTGCAGAATTAGGTCATCCAAGTTTGGAGGATGAGCTGGTGCACTGTCCATTACTAGGAGGCACTCAAGATCCAATTTCTTTTCCAGGAGGTAATTCTTCATACTAGGGCCAAACACTTCATTGAACCACTCGACGAAAATTTCCCTCGTGACCCATGCCTTATTATTAGATTTCCAAAACACACAATTTACTCTGTTTTTCCTGAACACTCTGGGATTTTCAGAATGGTACACTAGTAATGGCTTCACTCTGAAATCCCCACTAGCATTAGCACAGAACATGAGCATCAGCCTGTCTTTCATAGGCCTGTGTCCTGGCAGTCCCTTTTCCTCCTGAGTAATGTAGGTCCTCTTTGGCATTTTCTTCCAAAAGAGGCCTGTTTCGTCACAATTGAACACATGTTCAGGTTTCAATCCTTCAGCCTCTATGTACCTAGGTAGTAGGTTGGTAAACAGCAACTGCCCAGGGAGGTACTACCGTCCTGCCAAGTGAGTGTACAACGAAAACCTGTAACTGTTTTACATGATGGTAGGATTGCTGGTGTCTTTTGTCTGTCTCATAAACATGCAAGATTTCAGGTATGCCTTGCTACTTCTACTTGCACTTAGGTCACACTACACATACGTGTACAAGCATATATATACACACCCCTCTGGGTATTCTTCTATTTTCTTTCTATCTCTTGTTCTTGTTTATTTCCTCTTATTTCCATGGGGAAGTGGAACAGAATTCTTCCTCCGTAAGCCATGCGTGTTGTAAGGGGCGACTAAAATGCCGGGAGCAAGGGGCTAGTAACCCCTTCTCCTGTATAAACTACTAAATTTAAAAAAGAAGCTTTCGTTTTTCTTTTTGGGCCACCCTGCCTTGGTGGGATATGGCTGGTGTGTTGAAAGAAGAAAGAAAGCCTCTATGTACTCCTTGAATGCACTTACGAATTTTGTAGCTGCATTTTTGTAAGCATATTTACCCCCTTTGCAGCTAATCTTAAGTTAATTTTAAGCCAGCCCGTAATGCTATGCATAGTATAAGTGGCTTTGGCATGCTGCTCTTATCTGTATTTTTTTGTACCTCTGTATGTGTGCTCAAATTGGAAATAAATAAATAAATAAATAACAACTTCCTTGATTTCCTTTTTCTTGGCCATGATGGAAGCTATGGTTGTATAGGGTTTGTTATACATCCTGGCCAGTTTGGCCACACACATGCCACTTTCATATTGCTCAATGATGTTTTTCTTGAATTCAGTTGTATTTCTCACCTTCTTTACCAAAGGCTTGGCACTAGGAGCTTTTTCTGGAGCCATGGTAGCTTATTTAGCAGTTGCAAGCACTAAAATGAATGGAATATTATGAAATATTTTGTATGAACAAGTGAGGGGACCGTCACTCACTGGAAGACAATGGCACACTGGCTGGGAAGGGAGGGTGAGGTGGCTCGAAGCCATGTGTACGTGTCCGGGATGAACGTCAATTCACGAGTCAAATGGCGATTTGCAAGCCAATGTTTTGACGAAAATAACGTTACTTTTTTGAAAATTATGAATGTCAAGCCTTACAATTATCGAGGGACCACTGTACTCAATCGTTAGAACAAATGGACTTCTAGCAAAACAGCTATGAGTTTAATCAAATGGAACAATAAAACTGGCTGAAAATAGGGCTCAAAGTGGACAAAATCACTGGTGCATATATATGGCCATGATCGCTAACTTCATGAGAGCATAATTCCACAAGTTTTCCGTCAAATTTTGTACTTTTGGTGTCATTACCATCAGAAAAAGATTTTCTCACATTTTATAAGAAAAAATAATCATTTTTTTTTAAATTCTTCGACATTGAGAGCAAATTTGTGAGCAATGATATCGACAGTGAAAAGGTTAATAACTCTCCTCTCCTATTTCTGACTAACAAATCCATTCATTTCCTAGGCTTTCTCAACTTATTAGTCTCACTCCATAACTTTTTCTTACTGTCAACAAAATTTGTTGATAACATCTCACCCACTCTCTCATTTGCTCTCTTTTTACACTGCTTCACCATTATCTTAACCTCTCTTTTTCTCTATATATACTCCTCCCTCCTTGCATCACTTCTACTTTGTGAAAACCTCTCATATGTTAACTTTTTCTCCCTTACTACTTTCTTTACCTCATCATTCCACCAATCACTCTTCTTCCCTCCTGCACCCACTTTCCTGTAACCACAAACTTCTGCTGAGCACTAATGCTATATTCTTAAACTTTCCCCATACATCTTCTACCCTAGTGCCTATACTCACACTAACCCATCTGTCCTCCAACAGTTGTTTAAATCTTACGCTAACTGCCTCCTCCTTCAGTTTATAAACCTCCACCTCTCTTTAACGTGCTGCTTCCATTTTCCTTGTCTCTCATCTACTTTTTACTCACACTGTAGCTACAACTAAAATGTGATCTGATATATAAGTGGCCTCTCTATAAACATGTATATCCTGAAGTCTACCCAACAGTCTTCTATCTACCAATACTTAGTCCAACAAACTACTGTACTGTCATTATGCCCTATATCATATCTTGTATATTTATTTATCCTCTTGTTCTTAAAATATGTGTTACCTATAACCAAACCTCTTTCTATACAAAGTTCAATCAAATGCCCCCATTATCATTTACACATGGCACCCCAAACTTACCTACCACACCCTTTCTGAATGCTTCTCCTAATGTAACATTTAGGTCCCCTACCACAATTACTCTCTCATTTGGTTCAAAAGTTTGTATACATTCACTTAACATCTCCTAAAATCAATCTCTCAATCTCTCTCTCTCTCTCTCTCTCTCTCTCTCTCTCTCTCTCTCTCTCTCTCTCTCTCTCTCTCTCTCTCTCTCTCTCTCTCTCTCTCTCTCTCTCTCAATCTCTCTCTCAATCTCTCTCTCAATCTCTCTCTCAATCTCTCTCTCTCTCTCAATCTCTCTCTCTCTCTCTCTCTCTCTCTCAATCTCTCTCTCTCTCAATCTCTCTCTCTCTCAAGCTCTCTCTCTCTCTCTCAATCTCTCTCTCTCTCTCTCAATCTCTCTCTCTCTCTCAATCTCTCTCTCTCTCAATCTCTCTCTCTCAATCTCTCTCTCTCTCTCTCAATCTCTCTCTCAATCTCTCTCTCTCTCTCAATCTCTCTCTCTCTCTCAATCTCTCTCTCTCTCTCTCAATCTCTCTCTCTCTCAATCTCTCTCTCTCAATCTCTCAATCTCTCTCTCTCTCTCTCTCACTCTCTCTCTCTCTCAATCTCTCTCTCTCTCAATCTCTCTCTCTCTCTCAATCTCTCTCTCTCTCTCAATCTCTCTCTCTCAATCTCTCTCTCTCAATCTCTCTCTCTCTCTCTCTCAATCTCTCTCTCTCTCTCTCTCTCTCTCTCTCTCTCTCTCTCTCTCTCTCTCTCTCTCTCTCTCAATCTCTCTCTCTCACTCTCTCTCAATCTCTCTCTCTCACTCTCTCTCAATCTCTCTCAATCTCTCTCTCTCAATCTCTCTCTCTCAATCTCTCTCTCTCAATCTCTCTCTCTCAATCTCTCTCTCTCAATCTCCCTCTCTCAATCTCTCTCTCTCAATCTCTCTTACTCTCTCCTCCAGGTGCATACACACTTTTCATGACCTACTTTTCATATCCAACCCTTATTTTAATCTATATAATCCTTTAATTTATTCATTTATATTCCCTCTTCTCTATCCATAACCGATCCTTCAATCTTATTCCTACCCCTTCCTTAGCTCTAACTCTCTCAGGTACTCCTGACATAATCCCAATTATTTCTCCCCACTGAAACTCCTCTACCCCTTTCAGCTTTCTTTTGCTTAGGGCTAGGACATCTAACTTCTTTCCATTCATAACATTAGCAATCATTTCTTTATCATCCAAACTATGTCCGTGCACATTCAAACACCCCAATTTTATAGTTTTTCTTTTCCTTGTTTTTAGTAGTTTATAAATGCTCCAAGCATTTAGTTGCCTCCTATGACACTCAATGCTTATGGAAGAATTCTTCCCCACTTCCCCATGGGAATAAGCAGAAACAAACAAGAACAAAAACTAGGAAGAAAATAGAAGAAAACCTAGAGGGTTTAGTATATACAGTGGTCCCTCAATAATCGTCCATAATCCGTTCCTGGAAGTGGGACTATTATCGAAATGGTCGATTTTCGAATCAATTTTCCCCATAAGAAATAATGTAAATCCAATTAATTCGTTCCAGACACCCAGAAGTATCAACAACAATTTTTTTTTTTACCTATTACCTGGAGTTTACCTGGAGAGAGTTCCGGGGGTCAATGCCCCCGTGGCCCGGTCTGTGACCAGGCCTCCTGGTGGATCAGAGCCTGATCAACCAGGCTGTTGCTGCTGGCTGCATGCAAACCAACGTACGAGCCACAGCCCGGCTGGTCAGGAACCGACTTTAGGTGCTTGTCCAGTGCCAGCTTGAAGACTGCCAGGGGTCTGTTGGTAATCCCCCTTATGTATGCTGGGAGGCAGTTGAACAGTCTCGGGCCCCTGACACTTATTGTATGGTCTCTTAACGTGCTAGTGACACCCCTGCTTTTCATTGGGGGGATGGTGCATCGTCTGCCAAGTCTTTTGCTTTCGTAGTGAGTGATTTTCGTGTGCAAGTTCGGTACTAGTCCCTCTAGGATTTTCCAGATGTATATAATCATGTATCTCTCCCACCTGCGTTCCAGGGAATACAGGTTTAGGAACCTCAAGCGCTCCCAGTAATTGAGGTGTTTTATCTCCATTATGCGTGCCGTGAAGGTTCTCTGTACATTTTCTAGGTCAGCAATTTCACCTGCCTTGAAAGGTGCTGTTAGTGTGCAGCAATAGAATGAACATTCAACATGACAGTTACCTTTATTGAAGGCTGTTGTTGATGAATGGAAGACAGGGAGGAGGAGAGAGGGAAGAGAGGTTATTTGGAAGGGAAATCCCCCTCCATAAGGACTCTAGGGCACTAATAAAATGTATAAATGAACATTGGTAATAGGGGTAGTTGATGAGTGGAACAGTCTGCCTAGTAGGGTGATCGAAGCTAAAACATTGGGTAGTTTCAAATTTAGGTTGGATAAATACACGAGTGAGAGGGGTTGGATTTGAGTCGGACTTGCACCCAAGCTTATTGCTTGGGTAGCATTTGTTCTGTTAGTGGGTTGGATTTGTGAAGGACCAGCATTTGTTCTGTTAGTGGGTTGGATTTGTGAAGGACCGGCCTAGTATGGGCCAACAGGCTTATTGCAGTGTTCCTCCTTTCCAATGTTCTAAAAGCTATGGCTTGGGTAGTTTCAAATTTAGGTTGGATAAATACACGAGTGAAAGGGGTTGGATTTCAGTCCGACTTGCACCTGAGTTTATTGCTTGGGTAGCATTTGTTCTGTTAGTGGGTTGGGCCAGCAGGCCTGTTCCAGTGTTCCTACTTTCTTAAGTTCTTATTTAACATCACACTTACCAGTAGGGTGATCGAGGCTAGGACCTTGGGTAGCTTTAAGAAGAGATTGGACAAATATATGAGTTGGAGGAGCTGAGTTTGATTTGTGTCATTGGGTACGGGAGTAAATTCTTGGGTAGCTTTGGGTAGAGGTCATTTTGATAAGGACCTGCCTTGTATGGGCCAGTAGACCTGCAGTGTTTTTCCATTGTTATGTTCTTATTGGCAAGTGTTTGTGTGAGGGAGGGATGGCAAGTTTATTGTTGGAGAATATGACACTAACATCAACTCTATGGCTTATTTATCTATCACAATTCAACTAATATGACATAATAAACAATATTAATAACATAGAAACATGGAATATACTCTAGAATGAATAAAATAAGTCATTACGTATGTCACGAGAGGTGTTGTGTTGTGTTGTTGTTGGGTATATAAGGGCCACTGAGTGTAAGCCGTCCAACTTCAACTCGGATCATCGTAAGACACAGTCGCTCCTCACCTCAAGAAGTGTTCCTTCGATCCCCGTCAGGGAGGGGAACCTATAATCATCGTACCAGCGCCTGCCTTACTCCTTCATGATGCTTGCAAACCGTGTAAGGATCAAACCCAACAGTGGAGTAATAAATGACTCTACTAAACTTGCCCTTGCTGCCGCTGTAAAGACTTGCCTACAAGTTAAATTTACAGCCATCCACTCGATGAAAGACTCATTCATTGCCGTCTGTACTGACGATTATGAAGCCTCAAAGCTGATCGCCAACACTTCTATGAAAACCCTCAGAGACCGACAGTTCACCATCTCCCCTTCACCTTTTTTGCTGGCAAAACGTTCCGTTTTCGTCAAACGGCTGGACAAACTCGTCACTTCTTTATCGACTGAGGATCTCAAGACCTCTATCGAGGAACAAAATACCTGGGCGTCGATTGAACATATCACCAAAATCCCCAACGCCTCTACAATGATCAAGCTAACCTTCTCCAACATCGAGATGGCTACTAGAGCACTGTCTGATGGCCTAGCTATCTCCTACTATCATATCCAGCCAAGTCACATAGAACCCGAACGTTTCGCCCACATCTCACCATGTTGGACCTGCTACTCCTATCACCACTCAATGCCTGACTGTCCTCTGAAAGGGAAGAAGTACTGCACAAACTGTGGTAAAGACGGCCATGACTTCAAGGAATGTTCTACTACCACTACCTCTCCTACCGGCCTCAACTGCAAAGGTACTCACCACACCCTTGCAGCAAATTGCCCTCTACGTAAAGAAGACCTGTCTAAGATAATCATTGAAGAAACCAAGAAGAGCAACCCTAAATTGCCAACATATGCCGCCATTGCAAAAATTCAATCAGATACCACCGAACTCCTTCAAGCTACACAACAATCATCTCCACCCAGCCAGTCCCTCTATGCTCTTCCTGACGCTGCTCCATCCAAGGTGCTATACTGTATGATGTATGCACACCTCACTAATGCTGCAAACCCTGGCTCATTCAACACAACAATCAATGAACTGTTTTGCCTTAACAACATGCCAAACTTCAACTTTTCAGACTCGCCACCATCACAATTCCTCCTCAAGCTAATTCCAGACATTGTTAACTTCACCTCAACCCCTGGTCCTACTCGTATCTCTGACCAAGACTCTACTCCAGAACTAACACCACCGTCTACTGCCACCTTTCACCACCCACCACCAGCCCAACAAACCACAATCGACCAACACTCCCTGCTTCCTCTCAACACAGTCACAGAAGACGAAATAGAACCAGAACATTATGAACAACCCTCGGACAACGACGAAGTAGTAGTCGAAGAAGTAACTCAAGAAGAAACCACAGGCAACCGTTACCTAAGCCAAGCCTTTAATGGGTCTCTAACCTTCTACACCACCCCCAACCTCCCAACCGAAATGAGCACAGCCGATATGCTCCACTTAATGAAAGAAGGAGCTGTTAAGTACACCTGCACCAAACCTCACCAAATTCCTTTTGAAAACGCACTATCTTACCTCGTGACAAATCTGAACTGCTCCAACCTCAGAATGCAACTATTTCACATGTCCAAGAGAGACTTCAAAAGACTCAAGAGTGGCACCATCACCAGCGAAGTGTAGCCAAACACGCAACACACTTCCACAACACATAACGTGAGCCTCCCGACACCTCACGTCCAAACCAGCTCTTCACCTCAGCCTGAAGGATATCAGCCAGCAAGCACTGTCTGCAGTCTGCTCTCTCCTCTATGTCCTCAACATGCCCTCTCTACACTGCCTCGCAGTGCCACACAGCTGGGTTAAGCCCTGGCTCTTTCATCTGCAACTCAAGATCTTCCTCTCACCGACTATTCTTTGTCTGTCCACACTTCCCCACTCACCCACTGGAGTCCCAACAGGAGAGCCTGCTATGTGTGTTCTCAATGTCTGTCCCACGATCGACTTAGCTGCTGGGTTAAGCCCTGGCTCTATTTCTACAACCAAGAACACTCCTCTCCAGCACTATTCTTCATCTGTCCCATCTTCCCCGCTCATCCCATTTTGGATCTTACCTGAACTTTTGTTCGTTCATTCAAGCCGTCCATAATGGTGGTGAAGCAGCAGCTGAGGCGGCGGTGGTTTTTGTAGCCCTATATAACTCCAAAAACATTGGAGGAGTCGGTAGAATCGCTGAATCACTAAAGAAGGAACCCTGTACCACCATCACTATGACCTTCTACCACTGTTACAATTGTTACCACCATCACTACTACCTTCTACCACCATCACTACTACCTTCTACCACCATCACTACCACCAAAGAAAGCTTCTAGTGCCAGCCCTTTGGTAAAGAATTTATTTATTTTTTTTTATTTATTTAAAAATTTGAGCACACATACAGAGGTACAAAAAATACAGATAAGAGCAGCATGCCAAAGCCACTTATACTATGCATAGCATTACGGGCTGGCTTAAAATTAACTTAAGATTAACTAAGCAATGATGAAATCAGTGATAAAACTTTAATGTAAACAGATTACTATAAAGCACAAGTGAGTATTACAAAGACAGGTCATATGGTTGTATGCATTGTTGTACATTCAGTAGAATGGAGTATTCTGTTAGGTAGTGTATTTAAAAAATAATAAAGTTAGATTGGGTTTTAGGTTTAACATTTATGTGATATAATTGTGAGAAACATTTAAGATATACAATTTATAAGGTTCAGTTATTCAGTATTTATTTGGTTCTGGGTGAGTAAGTGATCTTTGAGAAGAGACTTGAATTTATAAACAGGTAGTGTTTCTTTTATATTTACAGGTAATGAATTCCAGATTTTAGGGCCTTTTATGTGCATTGAGTTTTTGCATAGTGTGAGATGGACACGAGGAACATCAAAGAGTGATCTGTGCCTTGTGTTATGGTCATGTGTTCTGTTGAGGTTGGCAAGGAGATGTTTGAGGGGAGGGTTAATATCAGAGTTAAGTGTTCTATGTATGTAATAGGTGCAGTAATAAGTATGGATGTTTTGTATGGTGAGTAGGTTTAGTGTATTGAATATTGGTGGAGTGTGCTGCCTTTAGTGAGAATTTGTTATCATTCTAACTGCAGCCTTTTGTTGGGTAATTAGTGGTCTGAGATGGTTACTTGTTGTTGAGCCCCATGCACAAATTCCATAGGTGAGATAGGGGTAAATAAGATAGTGATATAGGGGCAGGAGGGCTGACTGTGGAGCATAGTACCGTATCTTCGATAGTATGCCTACAGTCTTGGAAATTTTCTTAGAAATTTGTTGTATATGTGTATGAAATTTGAGTCTATTATCAAGGTGGATTCCTAAGAATTTTCCCTCTGTTAGCTTTGTGATAGGTGATCCGTTTATCATTATGTTAAGAGGGACATCTGTAGCTCTGTTACCAAACTGAATGAAGTAGGTTTTGTCAATGTTTAGTGTAAGTTTGTTAGTCCTCATCCAGGTAGATATTTTCTGTAATTCGGTATTTACAGTATTGGCTAGCGTGACTGGGCTCGGGTGGGAGAAGACGTATGTAGTGTCATCTGCAAATAGTGTGGGTTTGAGTAATTGCGAAGCATTTGGTAGGTCATTTATGTATAGGAGAAAGAGAAGAGGGCCAAGGACACTTCCCTGTGGGACACCAACTGTAATTGGTTGTGCAGAAGAGTTTGCCCCATTTGCATACACATATTGGCTTCTGTTGCTGAGGTATGACTTGAGGTAGTTGAGGGAGTGCCCTCTTATACCATAGTGTGACAATTTTACGTGGAGCAAGTCATGGTTAACTGTATCAAAAGCTTTACGTAAGTCAATGAAGATCCCCAGTGGGACTTCTTTTTTCTCTATTGCAGTGTATATATGTTCTAGCATGTGTATAATAGCATCATTAGTATTTTTATTAGGCCTGAATCCAAATTGGCAGGGGTTGAGTATGTTTTGAGAGATAAGGTAGGAGTAGATTCGTTTATGAATTAATTTTTCAAAGATTTTTGAGAGAGGGTGTAAGTTGGATATTGGCCTATAGTTATTCAACTCTGTTTGGTCTCCTCCTTTGTGGATCGGGGTGACCCTTGCTATTTTGAGTACTGTAGGGAAGGTGGAGGATTCAATGGATTTGTTAAAGAGTGTTGCAATGATTGGTGATAGCACTTGTGACACTTTTTTGTATATAAAGGGTGGTAAGGTATTTAAATCTCCTGCCTTGTTTTTTAGTGTGTTGATAATAAGGGAGACTTCGTATGGGTTAGTCGGAGCTAGGAACAGTGTGTTCGGGTAGTTGCCGGTGAGGTAGTCATTTGGTGGGGTATCTGAGCTTGGGATTTTATTGGCAAGGTTTTGTCCTATAGTGGAGAAGAAGTCATTGAGTCTGTTTGCTGTTTCTGTTGGTGGGAGTTGGGGTTCATCTGATTTTGCTAATTTTATTTCGCTATTTCGTGATATCTTTTTTGATCCTAGAATTTCTGATAGGGTTTTCCAGGTCTTTTTTATATCACCTCGTAAGTTGGATAATCTGTTCTCATAATACAATTTTTTTGCCCTTCTTATCAGGCTGGTTAGGATTGACGAGTAATGTTTTGTTTGGTCTCTGGTTATGTGACCCATTCTGTACTGTTTTTCATATTGGTGTTTTGTATTTATGGATTTGAGAATGCTGGGTGTTAGCCAGGGACTGTTCAGTCTCTTAGCTGTCATCTGTTTAGTTTTTTTAGGGCAGTGCTTGTTATAGAGGTATTGGGTCTTTTTTAGAAAATTATTAATACATTCGTCAATATCTGTATAGATTTCTAGCTCAGTGTGCCAGTCAATGTTTGCTACTGCTGTTGTGAAGTTATTAATGGCTGCCTCATTGTGAAGTCTGAAGGTGACTTTAGTAGTGTCTTGGGGTAATTTACCAAGAGTTGTTATGAGAAAAGTAGGGTAGTGGTCTGTGGTATTATCTGTAATTATGCCTGATTTTAAAGGGGATATGGTGTTGGTCCAGATGTGGTCAAGTAGGGAAACACTAGTCTCTGTAACTCTTGTAGGTTTTGTTACTGTTGGTAGCAGCATACAGTTACTCACTGTGTTTGTGAATTCAGTAACGTGTGGGTCCTGGTCTTGCAGGAGATTTATATTGAAGTCACCTGAGAGTAGTAAGTGATCTTTGTTCATGCGTGCATCAGTTATCATACTTCCTAGGTTTTGCCTAAATTGGCTAATGTTTGACTGTGGAACTCTGTAGATGTTTATCAATGTGAGAGGTTTTTGTAGGTATTTGGATTTGAATTTGGCTATTATATATTCCCCATGTTCATCCCTTGTGCAAGTATTAGTGATACATTCTAGTTGGTCTGAGTAGTATATGGCTGTGCCACCCCCTTGTTGGTCTGGCCTACAGTTGTGTATGGCTGTGTAACCAGGAATGGCATAGACATCTGTACTATCAGGCTTTAGCCAGGTTTCAGTTAGTGTAATGATGGACATATTGGCATGTAAGGAATTTAGTAATGCTATGAGGTCATCGTAATGCTTGCTTAAAGATCTGATATTGTAGTTAAAGATAGTTATGTTGTTGTTGGCACTGAGAAGTGCCTTTGATTGTTCTGCAGTGTAGTAATTACAGTAACTGTTTGATTCATTTAAGTCATTAAATAAGAGGTTGGTATCAGGATCAATGCTTGTAATCATAAGATTTGTAGTGAATCTATAGTTGGAATTAAGTATAAAACAAAGTAAATAGTCTTAAGCTAAAAAATAGCACCTGAATTATTTAACAAATGTAAAATAATGAGCTAAGGTAGTTTTTTTTTTTTTTTTTAAGCTAAAATAAAGGAGACAATATAAAAGGGACTAATACAAATAAAGTGATGATCAAATAATGGAGCTTGGGAATATGATAGTAGGTAGTACTATAAAGGTAATTCTTTAAAGTTAGAATTATAGTATAAAATAATAATATAAAAGGGACTAATATAAGTTGTGGTGAACAATAAAGTGGTAATCAAATAAATGAGCTTTGGAATATAATGGCAAAATTGTGAACTTATTCTACTTTAGCACCTGAGAATAGCACCTTGATTATTTTAACAATTGTGAATATATAAACTAGGGTTGTTATATAAAGCTAAAATAAAGGAGAAAATATATAAGGGACTAAAATTAAGTAATGGTAAACAAAGTTAAATGGACAGGTGGTCACTATGAAATAATATTGGTTTAGGAGTAAGATCTGATTTGTAATATTAAATAAATTGAGCAGTTTATTGCACAATAAAAGTAAAAAAAATGAGGTAGTTGGTACTAGCTAGTAAGATAGTTTTGGTACTTGCAAAAAAGTAATTGGAATATACACTAATTGCATACACAATGAAAAGTGACTAAAAAAAAGTTGTGATAAACAAAATTAAATGGACAGGTAAGAATAATGAATATTATTAATTTGGAGTAAGATTTGACTTGTAATTTAAAATTATGAGCAATTAATAGCAGTAAGAAAGAAGTATAGAGTATTGGAGGTATTTCATTAGCTAGTGATGAAAAATAATAAAAATAATAATGTACAATATAATAGTAACGAACACTATATGCACCACACGTATATATGTATTAAGGGCACTTATCTAATCTGTTAAAGAAATGTCAGCTTTTCTAAGGAAGGTAGAGAAATCATGTTCGTTTGAGAACATTGGAGGAGTCGGTAGAATTGCTGAATCACTAAAGAAGGAACCACCATCACTATGACCTTCTACCACTGTTACAACTGTTACCACCATCACTACTACCTTCTACCACCATCACTACTACCTTCTACCACCATCACTACCACCAAAGAAAGCTTCTAGTGCCAGAACATTGGAGGAGTCGGTAGAATCGCTGAATCACTAAAGAAGGAACCCTGTACCACCATCACTATGACCTTCTACCACTGTTACAACTGTTACCACCATCACTACTACCTTCTACCACCATCACTACCACCAAAGAAAGAATGTGAGAAACACATAATTTATGAAAAAGTTTGTAGAAAAATACAAAGATGGTGGTGGTAGAGTGGAAGCAGTTGTGATAGTGGTTGATGAACATAAGAACATAAGAAAGGAGGATCACTGCAGCAGGCCTGTTGGTCCATGCTCGGCAGGGTCTTTACAATTCATCCCACTAACGAAACATTTTCCCGACCCAGTCCTCAATGCTACCCAAGAAATAAGCTCTGATAACTCTATCCACTCATTCGGGACTTGCAAATGAGTGGATAGAGTTATCAGAGCTTATTTCTTGGGTAGCATTGAGGACTGGGTTGGGAAAATGTTTCGTTAGTGAGATGAATTGTAAAGACCCTGCCGAGCATGGGCCAACAGGCCTGCTGCAGTGATCCTCCTTTCTTATGTTCTTATGTTCATCAACCACTATCACAACTGCTTCCACTCTACCACCACCATCTTTGTATTTTTCTACAAACTTTTTCATAAATTATGTGTTTCTCACATTCTTTACCAAAGGGCTGGCACTAGAAGCTTTCTTTGGAGCCATGGTAGCTTATTTAGCACTTGCAAGCACTAAAATCAATGGAATAATATGAAATATGTCGTAGGAGCATGTGAAGGGACCATCACTCACTGGTAAACAATGGCACACTGGCTGGGAAGGCAGGCCCAGGCGGCTCAGAGCATGAGTACCCGTCCCGGACGAAGGACGATTAGCGAGTTAACGGACCATTTGCGAGCCAATATTTAGACGAAAAAATAGGACTATTTCCGAAATGGACGACTTTCAGGCCAGACGATTATTGAGGGACCACTGTACATGCTAGTACATGCATGTGTAGTGTGACCTAAGTGTAAGTAAAAGTAGCAAGACATACCTGCAACCTTGCATTTTTATCAGACAGAAAAAGACACCAACAATCCTACCATCATGCAAACCAATTACAGGCTTGTGTTTCACACTCATTTGGTAGGATGGTAGTACCTCCATTCACTTTTAACATGCTCATGCATGCTTGCTGGGAGTCCAAGCACCTCACACACAAAACCTCCTTTACCCCCTCCCTCCAACCTTCCCTAGGCCAACCCTTACCCTGCCTTCCCTACACTACAGATTTATACTGCCTCAAAGTCTTTCTATTTTGTTCCATCCTCTCTATATGTCTGAACCACCTCAATAACCCCTTCTCACCCAGAGGGGTGAGGAGGGGTAGTTAGCTGGTAATCAGCTGGTAATCCCGCACCTCCTCCTAATTTCCAAACTACGAATTCTTTGCACTGTATTCACACCACACACTGCCTTCAGACATGATATCTCCACTGCCTCCAGCCTTCTCATTGTTACAACATTCACCACCAATGCTTCACACCCATATAAGAGCATTGGTAAAATTATACTCTCATACATTCCCCTCTTTGCAAAGGAGAATGGTGAAGAACTGGATAAGTTTGTGGTAACATAAACACATATGCAGTTGAATGTGATCCTTTATTGACAACATTTCGCCCACACAGTGGGCTTTTTCAAGTCACACACAGATCTGTCAATAAAGGATCACATTAAACTGCATATGTGTTTATGTTTCCATTGTGTCGGTATTTTATGCCATTTATTTTCATAATTTTGTGGTAATCAGTCCTTCAGCCTTGAATCGATGTAATCAGTCCATCAATCTTGAAAAGAATACAGCATATATGCAAAGGCGTGGCTTATATACTGTAGGCAGGTGAGGTGAAACAGTTGTAGTTGGTATCACATTTGATTACAGTATATAAGCCAATTCTTCGCACATATGCTGTATTCTTTTCAAGATTGATGGACTGATTACATCGACTCAAGGCTGAGGGACTGATTACCTCAAACTCCTTCTGTTCCTTACCATTCTCCTTTGTATGAGCTGATGAAGCTACTGTATGGTGAAATGTTTCCTCATTAAAGATACCCAAGTGTTGCAAATGTGTCTAATTTATCAACTTGTTGGTTCTCTGAACTCTTCATCTACATGGACAGAGTTCTTTGTCTCCACAGACTCCTAAATGTGCCACTCACCTTTTTCCCCCCTCACCAATTCCATGACTCACCTCATCTTTCATAGACCCATCTGCTGACACGTCCACTCCTAATTATCTGAATATTTTCTCCTCCATATTCTCTCCCTCCAATGTGACATCCAATCATTCATGACCTAATTTTTTTGTTATCCTCATCACCTTACTCGTTCCAATATTTATTTTTAATTTCCTTCTTTTACATAACCTACCAAACTCATCCACCAACTTCTGCAACTTCTCTTCAGAATCTCCCAAAAGCACAGTCTCACCACCAAAAAGCAACTGTGACAACTCCCACTTTGTGATCGATTCCATATCTTTTAACCCCACACCTCTTGCCAATACCTGCACATTCACTTCTCTTACAACTCCATCTATAATTATGTTGAACAACCATGGTGACATCACACATCCTTGTCTAAGGTCTACTTTTACTGGGAAATAATCTCCCTCTCTCCTACATACTCTAACCTGAGCCTCACTATCCCTGTAAAAACTCTTCACTGCTTTCAGTAACCTACTTCTGCCACACTCCCCCTATCCACCCTGTCATATGCCTTTTCCAAATCCATAAATGCCACAAAAACCTCTTTACCCTTATCTAAATAATGTTTACCTATATGTTTCACTGTAAACACTTGGTCTACACACCCCCTACCTTTCCTAAAGCCTCCTTGTTCATCTGCCATCCTTAATTCTTTCAATAATAACTCTACCATACACTTTACCAGGTATACTCAACAGACTTATTCCCCTATAATTTTTGCACTCTCTTTTCTCCCCTTTGCCTTTATACAAAGGAACTATGCATGCTCTCTGCCAATCCCTAGGTACCTTACCCTCTTCTACACATTTATTAAATAAAAGCACCAACAACGCCAAAAACTATATCCCCCACCTGCTTTTAACATTTATATCTTAATCCCATCAATCCCAGCTGCCTTACCCCTTTTCATTCTACCCACTGCCTCACAAACTTCCCCCACACTCAAAACTGGCTCTTCCTCATTCCTGCAGGATGTTATTCCTCCATGCCCTATACATAAAAATCACAACTTCTCTATCTTCATCAACATTTAACAATTTCTCAAAATATTCCCTCCTGCATTATTCTTACTGAGACCTGGCTTAAGCAGGACACAATAGATATCTACCCACTACCAGGTTACACAGCAATCCACAACTGCAGACCATACCAAATTGGGGGTGGTATTGCAATCTATTACTCCAACCAACTATCTTGTATTAGCACCACTTGCTTTAGTGATGAATATGGGGAATACATTTTTGCTAATTTTACTGTAAAAAAACTTAAGACGCCTATAACAATCGGTGTCATTTACCGGATACCCCACACAAACATCCCAAATTTCAGTGAGAAATTAAAGGCACTAATAACAAACAGACAAATGAACAAGCACCATCCTCTCTTAGCTGGAGATTTCAATATCAACCTTGGCCTACAAGATGATCAGCCTGTAACTGATTTCATCAACAATATGAACAACACACTTCTCATACCAATAATAAACTAAACCAACCAGGCTCACTGAGACAAGTGCAACCATAACAGACCACATATAGACCAATATACTACCCTCACTTAAATCAGGGATAATCACAGACAGACTACAGACCACTACCCTACCTTCCTCTTAACAAACATTAGTAAACCACCACTGGAATACAACAAAGTTTCATTTAGACTCCATGACGAGGCCTCAATAAGGAAGTTCACAGCAGACCTAGAGACTGTTGACTGGCCTACAGAATTCTCCAAGGCCAATGATATTGACAATTGGACAGACATTATTCTTAACAAATTACTTAGACTATACAACAAACAATGTCATATAAAAACGAAAAAGATCACGAATAAACGGCTAGGTTGCCCATGGCTAACCAGCACCATTCTGAAATCCATTGATAAGAAACACCAATATGAAAAGCAATATAGATGGGGCTTAATACACAAAGATATTCTCAAACACTATTCATCAGTTCTCACCAAAGTAATAAAGAAAGCCAAACAACTGTACTACTCTAACAGATTCCCTGACACAAGAGGAGATATAAAAAAGACCAGGAAAACACTCTCTCAGATTCTGGGCACCCACAAACTGAAAAAAAACAAGAATATTGTCCTAACCAAACCTAATGAAACACCACTGCATCCCACTGAAACAGCTAACAAGATAAACAACTTCTTCTCAACCATGGGATCTAATCTTGCCAGTAAAATCCCACGTACCAATGCCCATGCCGGGGACTATCTAGATGGGAATTTCCCAAATTCCTTCTATCTTGTACCAACTGAGCCCATCAAAGTCACTGAGATTATAAAATCACTTAAAAATAACTCAGGGAACCTGTCTCATGTCCCACCATTATTGTACAAGCGAGCGGCCCATGTCCTTTCGCATGCTATTTCATTACTTTTTAACAAGTCACTAGAAACTAGCACCTTCCCGAAACTACTCAAGACAGCAAGGGTTACACCAATAAATAAAGGTGGTGACCCTACAGATTTTAACAACTACAGGCCAATATCAAACTTACCATTGCTATCCAAAATCTTTGACAAACTCGTGCACAGGAGGCTGTATTCATTTATAACGGCACAAAACATACTCAACCCCTGCCAATTTGGATTCAGAAAAAATAAAAGCACCAATGATGCAATTGTAAAAATGCTATATCTGCTTTACACAGCATTGGAAAATATGGAATATCCGCTAGGAAATTTTATTGACCTAAGAAAAGCTTTTGACACAGTAGATCATGACATCCTACTCCACAGACTTGACCATTATGGTATAAGAGGCCATGCACTTGCATATTTCAAATCCTACCTTACTAATAGGCATCAGTATGTCACCATTAAAAGACACAGCCTCATCAACACGGCCACTTGATACTGGAGTTCCGCAGGGAAGTGTCCTTGGACCCCTGCTCTTCCTCATTTACATCAATGATCTTCCAAACGTATCCCAACACCTGAAACCCATTCTCTTTGCTGACAACACGACTTATGTCATCTCTCACCCTAATCTTGCCACCCTCAACACCATTGTTAATGAAGAGCTGCTCAAAATATCAACTTAGATGACAGCCAATAAACTTACACTCAAAACTGACAAAACCTACTATATTATGTTTGGTAGCAGAGCAGGTGCTGCACAACTAAACATTAAGATTAACAGCACTCTAATTGCCAGACATAATGAGGGAAAATTCCTAGGCCTATACTTCGACAACAACCTGAATTTCAGCACCGATATCCAACACATATCAAAAAAAGCATCCAAAACAGTTGGGATCCTCTCCAAGATACGATACTACTTACTGCAAAATGCCCTTTTCACACTATACCATTCACTCATTTATCCATACCTCACCTATGCTATTTGTGCTTGGGGATCAACTGCAGCAATACACCTAAAGCCAATAATAACTCAACAAAAAGCCGCAGTAAGAATAATCACTAAATCCCATCCCTGGTAACACCCCCCCCCCCTCTCCATAGATCCACACTTACTACTCTGCAATCTACATATACAGGACCTTAAAATCCAATATTAACCTTGACCTGAAATGTTTTCTTGATAGTTGTGACAGGACCCACAAGCATAACACCAGACACAAACATCTCTACGACATTCCCCGTGTCCGACTAAACCTTTAGAAAAATTCAATGCATGTCAAAGGCCCTAAAATCTGGAACACTCTACCTGAAAACTCTAGAACTGCAGACACATTCATCACCTTCAAAACTAACGTTAGAAAACATCTTATCTCCCTGATACACCCCATCAACTAACTATATAAAAACCACCTGGTGGTTCACACTTACACTCACTCACTCACCCATTTGACTATAAGCACAGAAATATGTATCTTAATCTTAAAATAATGATTCCTAACTAGTCACAAGTTTGCCTGTGATACTCCAATATAGAAACTATGTATTGTGCGAAAACAAAAGCATTCACGTTGCTAATCTCACAAACTAGTATTTAGTCACTTAGTATTTAGTCAACTTACTCCACAATTTGTAATAATTTAGGGTTAAGAATTAATCTAAGTTTGCCCAAAATGCCTAGCCATGCTAGGTGTTCTAGTCGCCCCCTCTGTAAATAGTATTTTATTACATGTAAACTACACAATAACCAAAATCTGTAAACCCCACATTGTAATCCTTATAGAGAATAAACTTTGTTTTGATTTTATTTGATCTTCCCAATACTTCTAACTCTCCATTTAATAACTCTTCTTTTTTATTTTTAACTATCAAATCCATTCATTCCCAAGGCTTCCTAAGCTTATTAATCTCACCCCTAAACTTTTTCTTATTTTCAATAAAATTTGTTGATAACATCTCACCCACTTTCTCATTTGCTCTCTTTTTACATTGCTTCACCACTCTCGTAACCTCTCTTTTCCTCTCCATATACCCCTCCCTCCTTGCATCACTTCTATTTTGTAAAAACCTCTCACATACTAACCTTTTCTCCCTTACTACTCTTTACATCATCATTTCACCAACTGCTCTTCTTCTCTCCCACACCCACTTTCCTGTAACCACAAACTTCTGCTGAACACACACTTCATTCTTAAACCTACCCCATACCTCTTCGACCCCATTCCCTATACTCTCACTAGCCCATCTATCTTCCAATAGTTGTTTATATCTCACTCTAACTGCCTCCTTCCTTAGTTCATAAACCCTCACCTCACTTTCTGACTTCTTGTTTCTATTTTCCTTGTATCCCATCTACCTTTTACTTTCACTGTAGCTACAACTAAAAAGTGATCTGATATACATGTATATGTGGCCCCTCTATAACCATGTACATCCTGAAGTCTACCCAACAGTCACAGAAATGTTAGGAAGTACTTCTGTAGTCACAGTGGTCAGGAAGTGGAATAGTTTGGAAAGTGATGTAGTGGAGGCAGGATCTATACACAGCTTTAAGATGAGGTATGATAGAGCTCACAGAGCAGGGAGAAAGTGACCTAGTAGCGACCAGAGAAGAGGCGGGGCCAGGAGCTATGATTCGACCCCTGCAACCACAATTAGATAAGTACACACACACAAACTACAACTGGAAGTTAAAAATTCAGACAAATCATAGGGATGTTAGGAAGTCTTTCTTCAGCGTTAAAGTTGTTAGGAAGTGGAACAATCTGGAGAGTGCAGTGGAAGAGAAAGGATCTATACATAGATTTAAGAAGAGGTACAACAAGGCTCTTTCAGCAGCGAGAGAGAGGAGCAGTACATAGCAAGGTGCTACTGTAGTCCACAGTCATGTAACCTTCATACCAGTAGTGTTACAGTACTAATTCACCTTCATACCAGTAGTGTTACAGTAGTAACTCAACTTTCATACCAGCAGTGTTACAGTAGTAACTCACCTGATCAACAGTCCAATAGTCCACTGCCATGGAACCTTCATACTTGCCCACTCGTAGTCCAGTATGAGTTTCTATGGACAATGCTTGCTGGTAGACGAGAGGTACAGTGTTGACCACAAACACTGTACGCTTGCTGCCACTTGACAGTGATCCACGGATCTAGAAAATAAAACAAGCTAACTTGTAACACTCAAATACAACCAAGAAACAATTGTTCTGGCACAGATATTATAACTTATAGCACACAAATACAACAACTGTTCTGGTACAGATATTCACATGATAGTTATCATGAATATAGTAGTTACCATGAAGGTAGTTACCATGATGGTGGTTATCATGAATATAGTGGCTACCATGAAGGTAATTACTATGATGGCAGTTATCATGAATATAGTGGCTACCATGAAGGTAGTTACCATGATGGTAGATATCATGAATATAGTGCCTACCATGAATGTAATTACCATGAAGGTAGCTATCATGAATATAGCAGCTACCATGAAGGTAGTTGCTATATTGAAATAGTTTTTCCTTGACAAAAATTAAATATTAAAATTCACCCTTACTAGTTTACGCAAAATAATTATACACAGATTCTGCAAAGACATTTGGCAAATGTGATCATGAAGTGATCACACACAAAATGAGGGCCATAGGCATTACGGAGAAGGGGAACATATGGATTTTCGGGTTCCTAAACACACGGAACAGAAAACACTGCTGAAACAAGTGTAGAAGTCTTCAAGAGGAAACTGGACAAGTATCTTCATCAGGTACCAGGTCAACCAGGCTGTGATGGATATGTGGGACAGTGGGGCTCCAGCAACACTAGTCTGGTTGACCAGGCTAGCACCATATGTGCCTGACCCATGGCTGGGCTCTGGGAGCAGAAAGACTCTTGAAACTCATCAAAGGTATGGTAAAGGTACCATGAATCTATATCTACCACCACCACCACCACTACTACCTCTACTACCACTACCATAAATTCCACCACCAGGAGTAGAAAGACTCTTGAAACTCATCAAAGGTCAAAGGCAAAAGGTGCCAGGCCAACCAGGCTATGATGGATATGTTGGGCAGTGGCCTCCAGCAGCAAGAGCTTGTAATAAAGTTGGTAGAATTACCGACAATATGTAAAGTAAAAGGACACAAGTGCAACTAATGTGACATTTATTGTGGCAACGTTTCGCTCTCCAGGAGCTTTATCAAGCCATTACTTGATAAAGCTTGATATGGCTTGATAAAGCTCCTGGAGAGCGAAACGTTGCCACAATAAATGTCACATTAGTTGCACTTGTGTCCTTTTACTTTACAGCAAGAGCTTGGTTGCCAAGGCTAACACCAGACAAGTCTGGCCCATGGCCAGGCTCTGGGAGTAGACTCTCAGAATTCATCAAAGGTATATCAAAGGTATCAAAGTTGTTGTTGTGCCCCCTACTGTAATACAAGTGTCCCTCCTGTAATAGTAGTGTCCCTCCTGTAATATAAACGTCCCACCTGTCATATAAGTGCCTAGTAATTTTTTCATGAAATACAGGAGGGATCTGCTTATATAGCAGGTTAGGTTCTAGGCTACTGCTGTGAAGTAAAAGTCACCATAGTGTGATTTTACCCACTTTGAGTCCTATTTTAGGCCAATTACTTTGCTCCAGTCAACCATATTCTTAGTTATTTCACTAGTGTGCCTGATATTTTATTGATTGACAACAAGAAACTGCCATATCAACTATTTCAACTACCAAATCAGAAATTGGTAACTTGGCCAATTTCAGACAAATTTCAAAATATTTTTTTTTATTATCACACTGGCCGATTCCCACCAAGGCAGGGTGGCCCGAAAAAGAAAAGCTTTCACCATCATTCACTCCATTACTGTCTTGTCAGAAGGGTGCTTTACACTACAGTTTTTAAACTGCAACATTAACACCCCTCCTTCAGAGTGCAGGCACTGTACTTCCCATCTCCAGGACTCAAGTCCGGCCTGCCGGTTTCCCTGAACCCCTTCATAAATGTTACTTTGCTCACACTCCAACAGCACGTCAAGTATTAAAAACCATTTGTCTCCATTCACTCCTATCAAACACGCTCACGCATGCCTGCTGGAAGTCCAAGCCCCTCGCACACAAAACCTCCTTTACCCCCTCCCTCCAACCTTTCCTAGGCCGACCCCTACCCCGCCTTCCTTCCACTACAGACTGACACACTCTTGAAGTCACTCTGTTTCGCTCCATTCTCTCTACATGTCCGAACCATTTCAAAATAGAGTCCAGAATAAACAATGCAGGTATTCCTGACACTAAAATAACATTTGCTCTGTTCATTAGTTATGTTTTCAAGCTTTACACATGAGTTCTATTTTGATTTTTTATTCACAAAATGATTTTTTATTCACACCAAAAATAGAAGATTTTCTGTTATTTAACCTTTGATTTTCTCCACAAGAAAGAATGTAAAAAAAAAAAACGTAGAGCTACGTTTGGAGCGCTTCGTGAACAAACGTAGATCTATGTTTGGACAGTTTAAGGGTTAATATTGTAATAATTGTATAAATAATATCAGTACATTTGTGAACGCATGTTAAACCCAGCAGTTGATGTGTATTGGATGCGTGTATTACGCTACTTTCTGCTCAGTTTCAAACTATTTTCAGTCATAAACCCAACTGAAATGATCTCTGTTTCTGTAACGTATCTTACATTCTATCAAATGAGACCAAGAAACCGTGAATACAATAATAAAATCATAGGAAACTACACTGCAAAGTCGCCGTTTTAAACCAAAAACACGGTCGAAATTTTTTCCTCAATGATTATGCACTGAGTGCTGCAGGATTTTTTTTTTATATGGTGCACATCTGCATGACAGTGTCTTCCATTGCAGACACTGCAAGGCAGACATCAACCAAATCTTTCAGTGGGCTGCAGAAAACAATATGAAGTTCAACGATGAGAAATTTCAATTACTCCGATATGGTAAACATGAGGAAATTAAATCTTCATCAGAGTACAAAACAAATTCCTTCCACAAAATAGAGTGAAAAATCAACGTCAAAGACCTGGCAGTGATCATGTCGGAGGATCTCACCTTCAAGGACCATAATATTGTATCAATCGCAACTGCTAGAAAAATGACAGGATGGATAATGAGAACTTTCAAAACTAGGGATGCCAAACCCATGATGACACTCTTCAGGTTGCTTGGTCTATCTAGGCTGGAATATTGCTGCACACTAACAGCACCTTTCAAGGCAGGTGAGTAAGTTGCTGACCTAGAAAATGTACAGAGAACCTTCACGGCACGCATAACGGAGATAAAACACCTCAATTACTGGGAGCGCTTGAAGTTCCTGAACCTCTACTCCCTGGAACGCAGGTGGGAGAGATATATGATTATATACACCTGGAAAATCCTAGAGGAACTAGTACCAAACTTGCACACGAAAATAACTCACAACGAAAGCAAAAGACTCGGCAGACGATGCAACATCCCCCAATGAAAAGCAGGGGTGTCACTAGCACGTTAAGAGACAATACAATAAGTGTCAGGGGCCTGAGACTGTTCAATTGCCTCCCAGCATACATAAGGGGGATTACCAATAGACCCCTGGCTGTCTTCAAGCTGGCACTGGACAAGCACCTAAAGTCAGTACCTGACCAGCCGGGCTGTGGTTCGTATGTTGGATTGCTTGCGGCCAGCAGTAACAGCCTGATTGATCAGGCTCTGATCCACCAGGAGGCCTGGTCACAGACCAGGCCGCGGGAGCGTTGATCCCCGGAGCTCTCTCCAGGTAAACTCCAGGCACACTTACCATATAGACCCATTCTTTCATATCTAGGTCCAAATTTACCACTCACAGCTTATCTGAGTGAGCTGAGCTCATCACATAGTACAGGCTGACCATCACTAATCTGGCATCATCAGGACCTGTTATGTGCGGGTTATTTGTGTATGGACCTGTTGGGTGCTGGATTAGTGATTAGGTTAGAATACACTTTACCCAAAGGCGATATTTAGGCATCGGAGATTTCACCCACTTTACGTCCTATTTCTGGCCCATTCCACTGTTCCAGTCTACCAAACTGAAAATGCCCATTTACCTATTTCAAATGCCCAATAGTGGTCGGAAATCAGTAATTTGGCCAACTTTCACAAGAAATGTTAATTTCAAAACAGGGTCTAGAATAAACAATGCAGTCATTCCTGGCACTAAAATAACATTTTCTCTGTTCATCGGTCATGTCTCCAGGCCCCTCTTATGTTACACTTGCTTTCCATTTTGAATATTTATTCACACAAAAAATAGAGGATTTACTGTTATTGTAATACAGTGGTACTCGAGTTTCGAACAGCTCCCAACTCGAACAATTATGTAAGTCTATTTTTGTAAGTCTTTTGTAAGTGTATTTTTGGGGGTCTGAAATGGACTAATCTAACGTAAATTATTCCTCATGGGAACAAATTCGTTCAGTATCGGCACTCGAACAGCCTTCTGGAATGATTAAGTTCATAACTCGAGGTACTGTACTTGTATAAATATTCGACCAGCAAGTTGTATATACAGTGGACCCCCGGTTCGTGATGCTATCAGTATCCGATAAATCTGGTATCCGATGCATTATATTGCAAAAAATTTGCCTCGGTTCCTGTTACAAAACCTGGTATGCGATGCGATTCGTACGAGACATGTCTACGTGTGGCCTGAACTGCCCCTGTATACCAGTGTTTACAAGCCAGCCAGTGTGCGCACATCTAAGGATACATTCGGTACATTCCTTATTATCACTGTTTTTGGTGCTTGTTTCTGCAAAATAAGTCACCATGGGCCCCAAGAAAGCTTCTAGTGCCTACCCTTCGAGACCAAGGGTGCTAATGACTACTGAAATGAAGAAAGAGATAGTTACAAAGTATGAAAGTGGAGTACGTGTGTCGGAGCTGGCCAAGTTGTATAGTAAACCCCAATCAACCATCTCTACTATAGTGAGCAGGAAAACAGCAATCAAGGAAGCTGGTCTTGCAAAAGGTGCAACTGTGATTACGAAACAGCGACCGGAAGTGTTAGAAAATGTTGAGAGACTGTTATTGGTGTGGATAAATGAGAAACAGATAGCAGAGATAGCATCTCTCAAGCGGTCATTTGCGAAAAGGCTAGGCGTTGCATGACGATTTGGTAAAGAAATTGCCTGGTGATGTGAGTGAATTTAAGGCCAGCAAACGTTGGTTTGAAAGATTTAAGAATCGTAGTGGCATACATAGTGTGATTAGGCATGGTGAGGCTGCCAGTTCAGACCAAAAAGCAGCTGAAAAATATGTGAAAGAATTCAAGGATTACATAGACAGTGAAGACTTGAAACCTCAAGTCCTAATGGAGGGGGATTCCGCTTCTAAACAATAGGTTTAACACTCTCCCCTCCTCCCATCCCATCAATCATCACCAGATCTTCATTAAAGTTAAGTGTCAATTATTCTATTGTTATTGTTGTTATTGTAATTATTTTATTGCATTAAACTTAATATTTCATGTGGTAAAAGTTTTTTTTTTTCATAATTTTGGGTGTCTTGCACGGATTAATTTGATTTCCATTATTTCTTATGAGGAAAATTGATTCGCTTTCCGATAATTTTGGTTTATGATGAACTCTCAGGAATGGATTAATATCGCGAACCGGGAGTTCACGGTATATTGGATGGCGACGCTATTTCTTTACTCTTGAACAATGGCAAAAATCAAACATTTCTACTCCTTCGAGCTCAATCAAAATCATATCCATTTCTATATCTTCCATTCTATCATATGAGACCAAAAAGACGAGAACACAACCATAAAAACCATATGAAAATACAGTGGACCCCCGGTTCACAAAGTCATCGGTATCCGATAAATCCGGTATCCGAAGCATTATATCGCAAAAAATTTGCCTCGGTTCCCATTACAAAACCCGGTATGTGATACGATTTGTACGAGACGTGTCCACGTGTGGCCTGAACTGCCCCGTGTGTGCCAGTGTTTACAAGGCAGCCAATGTGCGTGCATCGAAGGATACATTCGGTACATTCCATATTATCGCTGTTTTTGGTGCTTTTTTCTGCAAAATAAGTCACCATGGGCCCCAAGAAAGCTTCTAGTGCCAACCCATCGAGACCAAGGGTGCTAATGACTATTGAAATGAAGAAAGAGATAATTGCAAAGTATGAAAGTGGAGTGTGTGTGTCGGACCTGGCCAAGTTGTATAGTAAATCCCAATCAACCATCTCTACTATAGTGAACAGGAAAACGGCAATCAAGGAAGCTGTTCTTGTAAAAGGTGCAACTGTGATTACAAAACAGCGATCGCAAGTGTTAGAAAATGTTGAGAGACTGTTATTGGTGTGGATAAATGAAAAACAGATAGCAGGAGATAGCATCTCTCAAGCAATCATTTGTGAAAAGGCTAGGCACTCTCCCCTCCTCCCATCCCATCAGTCATCACCAGATCTTCATTAAAGGTAGGTGTCAATTATTCTATTACGATTATTCTATTGTTATTATTGTTATTGTAATTACAGTGGACCCCCGCTTAACGATCACCTCCCAATGCGACCAATTATGTAAGTGTATTTATGTAAGTGCGTTTGTACGTGTATGTTTGGGGGTCTGAAATGGACTAATCTACTTCACAATATTCCTTATGGGAACAAATTCAGTCAGTACTGGCACCTGAACATACTTCTGGAATGAAAAAATATTGTTAACCGGGGGTCCACTGTATTCTATTGCATTAAACTTAATATTTCATGTGATAAAAGTTTTTTTTCATACTTTTGGGTGTCTTGCACGGATTAATTTGATTTCCATTATTTCTTATGGGGAAAATTGATTCGCTTTCCGATAATTTTGCTTTACGATGAGCTCTCAGGAACGGATTAATAACGTGAACCGGGGTTCCACTGTACACTGCAATCACTGTTTAACCCCAAAAACACTGTCGCAGTTTTTTCTCATTATGCACTGCTTGCTGCAGAATTTTTTTTATACAGTGGACCCCCGGTATTCGATATTAATCCGTTCCTGAGAGCTCATCGTATGCCAAAATTATCGAACGGCGAATTAATTTTTCCCATAAGAAATAATGGAAATCAAATTAATCTGTGCAAGACACCCAAAAGAATGAAAAAAAAAATTTTACCACATGAAATATTAAGTTTAATGCACACAAACTAAAGAAGACATGCACAGTTTGTAGTACTCTACTAACAATGGAATACATGACACTTACCTTTAATGAAGATCTGGTGATGATTGATGGGATGGGAGGAGGGGAGAGTGTCGAACTTATTGTTTAGAAGAGGAATCCCCTTCCATTAGGACTTGAGGTAGCAAGTCCTTTTCTGGGATTACTTCCCTTCTTCTTTTAATGCCACTAGGACCAGCTTGAGAGTCACTGGACTTCTGTCACACAACATATCTGTCCATAGAGGCCTGTACCTCTCGTTCCTTTATGACTTTTCTAAAGTGGTTCACAACATTGTCATTGTAATAGTCACCAGCACAGCTTGCAATAGCAGTGTGAGGGTGATTGTCATCAATAAAGGTTTTCACCTTTGTCCACACTGTACACATTTCTTTAATCTGTGAAGTAGGGAACTTCTTCAATTTCTCTCTCCCCTCCTCCAGAGCAGTTTCCTCAGGTCTGGCCTCTTGCTGTTGAAGATGATCTAGCAGCTCATCAGTGGTTAGTTCATCATTGTCCTCTTCCACCAACTCTTCCACATCCTCCCCACTAACCTCCAACCCCAAGGACTTCCCCAATGCCACAATGGATTCCTCAATTGGCATAGGATTCCCAGGATTAGCCTCAAACCCTTCAAAATCCCTTTTGTCTACACTTTCTGGCCACAGTTTTTTTCCAAGCAGAGTTCAAGGTCCTCTTAGTCACTCCCTCCCAAGCCTTACCTATAAGGTTTACACAATTGAGGATATTAAAGTGATCCTTCCAAAACTCTCTTAGAGTCAATCGAGTGTCTGTGGTCACTTCAAAGCACTTTTGAAACATAGCTTTTGTGTACAGTTTCTTGAAGTTGGAAATGACCTGCTGGTCCATGGGCTGCAGGAGAGGAGTGGTATTAGGAGGCAAAAACTTGACCTTAATGAAGTTCGTGTCCCCAGAAAGTCACTCTGCCAAGTCTGTAGGATGACCATGGGCATTGTCTAATACCAGGAGGCACTTAAGGTCTAATTTCTTTTCAATCAGGTAGTTTTTCACATTGGGGGCAAATGCATGGTGTAACCAGTCATAGAAAAAGTCCCTAGTGACCCATGCCTTACTGTTTGCCCTCCACAGCACACACAAATTAGCCTTGACGATATTCTTTTGCCTGAACCCTCTGGGAGTTTCTGAGTGATACACCAAGAAAAGCTTCACTTTGCAATCACCACTAGCATTGGCACATATCAGAAGAGTAAGCCTGTCTTTCAAAGGCTTATGTCCTGGGAGTGCCTTTTCCTCCTGAGTAATGTAGGTCCTGCTTGGCAATTTCTTCCAAAACAGGCCTGTTTCGTGACAATTAAACACTTGTTCAGGTTTCAATTCTTCACTGTCTACGTAATCCTTGAATTCCTTCACAAATTTTTCAGCTGCTTTGTGGTCCAAACTGGCAGCCTCACCATGCCTAATCACACTATGTATACCACTACGATTCTTAAATCTTTCAATCCAACCCTTGCTGGCCTTAAATTCACTCACATCACCACTAGTTGCAGGCATTTTTCTAATTAAATCCTCATGCAACTTCGTAGCCTTTTCACAAATGATCGCTTGAGAGATGCTATCTCCTGCTATCTGTTTTTCATTTATCCACACCAATAACAGTCTTTCAACATCTTCTAACACTTGCGGTCTCTGTTTCGAAAACACAGTTGCACCTTTTGCAACAAAAGCTTCCTTGATTGCCGTTTTCCTGGTCACTATAGTAGCGATGGTTGACTGGGGTTTTATATACAACCTGGCCAGTTCCAACACACGCACTCCACTTTCGTACTTTGCAATTATCTCTTTCTTCATTTCAATAGTCATTAGCACCTTTTTTCTCAAAGGGTTGGCACTAGAAGCTTTCTTGGGGCCCATGCAGAAACAAGCACCAAAAACACTGTGATAATATGGAATGTACCGAATGTATCCTTAGATGCAAGCACACTGGCTGGCTTGTAAACACTGGCACGCACGGGGCAGTTCAAGCCACATGTGGACACGTCTCGGACGAATCGCATGTGGCGGGTTTTTTAACGAGTGGCGAGGCAAAATTTTTGCATTTAAATGTATCGAATACTGGATTTAACGAATACCAATGCCATCGAATATCGGGGGTCCACTGTATACCTGGAGTTTACCTGGAGAGAGTTCCGGAGGTCAACGCCCCCACAGCCCGGTCTGTCACCAGGCCTCCTGGTGGATCAGAGCCTGAACAACCAGGCTGTTACTGCTGGCTGCACGCAAACCAACATACGAGCCACAGCCCGGCTGGTCAGGTACCGACTTTATGCGCTTGTCTAGTGCCAGCTTGAAGACTGCCAGAGGTCTGTTGGTAATCCCCCTTACGTATGCTGGGAGGCAGTTGAACAGTCTCGGGCCCCTGACACTTATTGTATGGTCTCTTAACGTGCTAGTGACACCCCTGCTTTTCATTGGGGGGATGTTGCATCATCTGCCAAGTCTTTTGCTTTCGTACTGAGTGATTTTCGTGTGCAAGTTCGGTACTAGTCCCTCTAGGATTTTCCAGGTGTATATAATCATGTATCTCTCCCGCCTGCGTTCCAGGGAATACAGGTTCAGGAACCTCAAGCGCTCCCAGTAATTGGGGTGTTTTATCTCCGTTATGCGCGCAGTGAAGGTTCTCTGTACATTTTCTAGGTCAGCAATTTCACCTGCCTTGAAAGGTGCTGTTAGTGTGCAGCAATATTCCAGCCTAGATAGAACAAGTGACCTGAAGAGTGTCATCATGGGCTTTGCCTCCCTAGTTTTGAAGGTTCTCATTATCCATCCTGTCATTTTTCTAGCAGATGCGATTGATACAATGTTATGGTCCTTGAAGGCGAGATCCTCCGACATGATCACTGCCAGGTCTTTGACATTGGTGTTTCACTCTATTTTGTTGCCAGAATTTGTTTTGTACTCTGATGAAGATTTAATTTCCTCGTGTTTACCATATCTGAGTAAATGAAATTTCTCATCGTTGAACTTCATATTGTTTTCTGCAGCCCACTGGAAGATTTGATTGATGTCCGCCTGGAGCCTTGCAGTGTCTGCAATGGAAGACACTGTCATGCAGATTTGGGTGTTATCTGCAAAAGAAGACACGGTGCTGTGGCTGACATCCTTGTCTATGTCAGATATGAGGATGAGAAACAAAATGGGAGCGAGTACTGTGCCTTGTGGAACAGAGCTTTTCACCGTAGCTGCCTCAGACTTTACTCTGTTGACTACTACTCTCTGTGTTCTGTTAGTGAGGAAATTATAGATCCATCGACCAACCTTTCCTGTTATTCCTTTAGCACGCATTTTGTGCGCTATTACGCCATGGTCACACTTGTCGAAGGCTTTTGCAAAGTCTGTATATATTACATCTGCATTGTTTTTGTCTTCTAGTGCATCTAGGACCTTGTCGTAGTGATCCAATAGTTGAGACAGACAGGAGCGACCTGTTCTAAACCCATGTTGCCCTGGGTTGTGTAACTGATAGGTTTCTTGATGGGTGGTGATCTTGCTTCTTAGGACCCTTTCAAAGATTTTTATGATATGGGATGTTAGTGCTATCGGTCTGTAGTTCTTTGCTATTGCTTTACTGCCCCCTTTGTGGAGTGGGGCTATGTCTGTTGTTTTTAGTAACTGTGGGACGACCCCCGTGTCCATGCTCCCTCTCCATAGGATGGTAAAAGCTTGTGATAGGGGCTTCTTGCAGTTCTTGATGAACACGGAGTTCCATGAGTCTGGCCCTGGGGCAGAGTGCATGGGCATGTCATTTATCGCCTGTTCGAAGTCATTTGGCGTCAGGACAACATCAGATAGGCTTGTGTTAACCAAAGTATGTGGCTCTCTCATAAAAAATTCATTTTGATCTTCGACTCTCAGTCTGGTTAGTGCACACTTACCACACAGACCTATTCTCTCATATGTAAGCCCAAATTTACAGGTCCCAGCTTATTTGAATGAGCTGAGCTCATGGTGACGGACAGTTGCTTCAAAGCCACCTTATCTTTCACGGACAATGTAGTGTGTATGTGCTTTACACAACGAGAAGCATTTCTTTTATCTGTTGGAACCATGGCTAGAGCTAAAAGTGAGCAGGTTATAACAATAAATAGAGAAAAAGTAATTGGAATAACTTATGCAGCAAGTAGCACCACCAAACAGTAGTGGCAGGTTGGTGTGGCAACCCACGAAATTTGATATTATGCTTCCCAACATTAGTGCCAGATTACTAATGGAACAAGATTACTGATTGCCGAAGTAGTGATGGCCGACCTGTACCATGGCTGATTGAACAACGGCATGGACCCTTTTGGGGTCTATGCTGATGTTCAATCAGCTTGATGCAATCAGCTTGTCTCTATCATATTTCTAAGTATGTTTGTCCAAAAATGTAATTTTTTTTTGTTCTTGCTGTTATCAGGAGGAAATGTAGATAATTAGTTAACATCACACTTGCCTTTATTGAAGACATGGTGATGTATGGAAGACGGGAGGAGGGGAGAGGATGGAAGAGTTTACAATTGTTTGAAAGGGGAATCCCCTTCCATAAAGACTTCAGGTACCAAGTCCTTATCCTGGGTTACTTCCCTCCTTTGTTTTTTAATGCCACTAGGAACAGCTTGAGAGTCACTGGACCCCTGTCACTCAAAAAAGTGTTCCAGAAAGGTCTGTTTCTGGCATATGTTAGGAATTGTGTTGGGAGACAGGACAAGATAGTCCTTCAATATGACATTAATATCAGCTCTACGGCTTATTTTTTTTTTTTTCAACAAACCGGCCGTATCCCACAAACGCAGGGTGGCCCAAAAAGAAAAACAAAAGTTTCTCTTTTTAAATTTAGTAATTTATACAGGAGAAGGGGTTACTAGCCCCTTGCTCCTGGCATTTTAGTCGCCTCTTACAAAAAGCATGGCTTACGGAGGAAGAATTCTGTTCCACTTCCCCATGGAGATAAGAGGAAATAAACAAGAACAAGAACTATTAAGAAATTAGGAGAAAACCCAGAGAGGTGTGTATAAATATGCTTGTACATGTATATGTAGTGTGACCTAAGTGTGAATAGAAGTAGCAAGACGTACCTGAAATCTTGCATGTTTATGAGACAGAAAAAAGACACCAGCAATCCTACCATCATGTAAAACAATTACAGGTTTCCGTTTTACACTCACTTGATGTTACAAAAAACGCGATTCTAAAGGCTTAGAGATCTCCATTGAATACTAGAAAGGACTGCCCTTCTAGCATCCAGCCTGTTACTGGGTTTTCGTAACAAGTAGTCAGTATCCTTACCTGGAGTTTACCTGGAGAGAGTTCCGGGGGTCAACGCCCCCGTGGCCCGGTCTGTGACCAGGCCTCCTGGTGGATCAGAGCCTGATCAACCAGGCTGTTGCTGCTGGCTGCACGCAAACCAACGTACGAGCCACAGCCCGGCTGATCCTTGTCCAATTATCCATTAGAATTCAGTATGATTCAATAGTGCTTCAGGATTACAACTGGTAGGCTACTAACTAGAGAAATTAAAATTTAATAAATTTATTAAGTATCGTCTAGAGGTATATCATCAAATTAAATTAAATTAATAATAATCAAAATAATAATAACTTCTCTGGAGTACAGCAGTATTGTGCTGAAAGCACATATCACATATTATGTCTTAAGTACCGTCTGGTACATTATCATTTAATAAGATATTACAAATCTGTACAAGTTTGTGTATGTGTGTAAGTGCTCCAAGTAGTTCGTTATGTCTCACGACTCGACTAGACTTAAACAAGTGACTGACAAAGTCCTCAAATAAACTAACTTCTTGACCAACTGGCAGTCAGAACAGTCTGCTTGAACAATAAAAAGAATGCTAAGCCCAATAGCAATACAACAAGCAAAAGTGACACAATCAGGATCTAAGAGATAATATAACGACACTAAGTAGGGACCATCTGCAGATCCTCCACAAAAGTCACACATCTCCCATACTGCTGAATCTAAGTTCAGCATAAGAAAATACCCGACTGTGATAGTACACAGATACCAGTACAAGTTAGGTCAGAAGCTACAGCTCAGGACCTGAGTTGCTCAGAGTATCTTTGCGACACACAACCTCAGTACAACGTCGAAAATCACTAAGTCTATACAATGTTCTGTGAACAGAGTTCTACAGAACTAACAAAGACAGCTACAGAGACGATCTTCCAACAAGGGCCTATAAGGGAGATTTAGGCACTTGTCAGGGATACGTCCAACCACCAAGAGAGTCTAGACCAGACTGAATACTTCAGGCGAGGTGAGGACACCTCCCCCCCTCCATCACGTGATAGCTCCGTGGACAGCTGTCGTCTAGCAACAGAAGCCGGCAGAGTAACAAGCAAAGAGCGATAATTACAGTAGTTAGACAATCAAGACTTGAACTGAGCATATACATGTACTATGTTACATCCTACCTAACATGACTAAGTCAAATAATAATATAAAGTCATATATTTACGATTTAGCTAGTATCGCAAATATAAGCAATATAAAATTATATGAAAAGGTAATATACATTATATTCAAAATCATAATATACATTATATATACTGCAACCCATTCAGGGGTTGCAACACTTGGCAGGACGGTAGTACATCCCTGGGCGGTTGCTGTCTACCAACCTACTACCTAGAACGGCTTATTTATTTAGCACAATTCATCTAATATGACATAATAAACAATATTAATAACATAGAAACATGATATATACGTACTCTAGAATGAATAAAATATGGCATTAAGAATGTCAAGAGTGGTGGTGTGTTGTTTGTTGTTGGGTGTATAAGGGCCACTGAAAGACAAGTCTTACATAGTGGTGGTGAAGATGGCAGCAGAGGCAGCGGTGTTAGTCAGTAGCCCTATATACTTCCAACAACAATGGAGGAGTCAGTTTCGTGCTGTCCTTTTTCTATCGAGTAATCGCTTAACTTACTTGCTACACTGTTAATGCTACACTTTATCGCTGGCTGGACCTAAAGCCTTTATAGACTCCTACTGCTTTAATATCGTACATATTCAAGAATCACTGAAAAAGGCATATTCTCTCCTCTCTCTCAGCCCTTTATCAAAGGGCTGGCTGGCACTAGAAACTTTCTTTGGGCCCATGGTGGTTTATTTAGTAGTTACAAGCACTAAAAAGAATGGAATAATACAAAATGTATCATATGAACGTGTGGGATCGTCCTCACTGGCTGGTAAACAATGGCGCACTGGACTGCTCAGGCCCCAACACGAATTATTTAAACCGAGTTCCATGACGTTCGAGCCAATATTTTGACGCAAAAACTTTACTTATTACGAATATTACTTAATCCAATGACATCTTAATCCGGGGGTCCACTGTATGTATAACTCAGAAATAAGTTTTGACATTATTTTCCCTCTCATGCGAAGAGTATTTATAGGAGCATCATGATTTTTTTACACGTTATTGAGGAATGATTGTTCTATTGAATTAGCATAGAAAGTTTGTGATATATTTAACCAATTTGTTTTCATTGAATTTTTTCTCCCAAAAAAAGTCCTTAAAAAAAAACACATATTTCAACATTTTGCATAATGCAATCTATTGACATTTCACTCAAACATCTGTGTAATTAGATTACCTTCTTCTGATGATGATGACCAGAGCTTTGGTAAGATGGGTAAGGAAGAAGGATGGGTAAGGATGGAAATATTGGAAAAGGGTGGGAGGGGGGAGAGAGGTAGGATATAAAAGGTAAGTGGCCCAACCACTTTGGTGTAATTTAAAAAGTGTATGTGAAATGATAAGATATTCTTTAAGGGGTATAATATTAACCCATCAGAGTCACATAGATATAACATATATATAAGTACATGACTTTGAATTGGTAGTAATTATACAAGTTGCAATTGCTTTTTTTTTTTTTTTGCGATTGCACAACGGATATTTATGCGACAATGAAGGCAATAATTTTCTGGCCAGTTTATGGAATTACGCGACAATGGCTTCTTACAGGTGGTGTCCAGCCATGGTAAGTAGCATAATTTTTACATTAGATTGTTATATAAGATGTCTCCCAAATTGGGGGCGATGATTTTCTTAGTATACATAGAAGGGTTCTGGTGCTACCCAATCTTCTTCATCAGGGAGGTTGCTCAATATCATGGGTCGATGGTAATCATCTTTATGTATAAAACGACGGACCCTCTGTGGGAGAGTCATTCTTTGAGTCCTGTGAGGAGGAGTATTGATTATATAATCCATGGTATTTACCACTTGTATAGGATGTTCTCTATCTGGCATGTATAGTTCTTGCATTGAATAGAGTTGTTTCTTTTTTAGAGTGTCGAGGCGTACATTTATGGCAGTAATATCTTGTTGTATGTGTAAATCTGCCATTTTAACTCTGTCTCTCCTCCTGGTATCGGTAATGAAGCGAAGAGCTCTATTCTGGACCCTTTGTAGCCGTAGCATGTTGGTCTTTGTTGTTAATGACATTGGGACACAAGGGTATTCGAGTATTAGTCTTATTATCATTTTATACAGATGTTTTTTGACATGTTGAGGGGCTTGATTGAATCGAAAGAGACCGGCTTTGGCTATGTTGATCTTTTTAGTTACATGAGATGTTGAGTGGAGCAGCCTGTCTATTTCATATCCCAAAATCTTGTTAGGGTTTCTAATGGTGTACCTCTGATGGAGATACCCCCTTTATCTTCAATTGTTGATGCAAAACATCCTATCGTGCTAACAAGGACCTTGTCAGGATTAGTCGTAATTCTCCATTTCTTCTCCCAATTAGATGTTCGACGAAGTTCAATATTCATTTTTTCTATGACTCTCTCATACTTGTATTTTCCTGTTACCGGAGTTGATGAGACGACATGAATAACATCATCTGCAAACTGTGTCACAATTGTATCATTAAACTCTGGTTGAGGAAGGTCATTCACATAAATGTTGAACAGAAGTGGACTGAGACAAGAACCTTGTGGGACACCAGCTGTCGGTATAAAAGGCTCTGCCGACCTGCCATGAAAGGTGGGAATGATTTTTCTTTGAGTTAAGAAATTATATATTACTCTGAGAAAAGTCCAGTTATGGTCTGGTAGGTCAATGAGTTTGTATATAAGGCCATCATGCCATAAGCTATCAAAAGCTTTATGAACATCTCTGGTGGCAATTAAGGCAAGATTCCCCTGATGCTCTAGACTTGCTACAGTATCGAAAATAACATTTATTGCATGATTGGTACCTCTATGTGTTCTAAAGCCAAATTGTTTTTCAGTAAAAAAGTGATTAATCTCCATATAGTAGTTCAATCTGTTGGAAATGACCTTCTCAAGAACTTTTCCAGTGACTTCAAGTAGAGATATAGGTCTATAGTTCCCAGGTTGGTGAATGTCTTTATTGGGCTTACCTAAAAAGATCATCCTAGCAGTCTTAAAAACCACTGGAAAATGTCCTGAGGCCAAGATGGCATTAAAGATATTTACCAAAGACTGTTTACAATTTCTGGGGAGGAACTTTATTTGTTTCATTGTTATTCCAGAGGGGCCAGGGGCTCTATTGCGCATTCTTCCAATAACCTGACTCATCTCTAGTAATGTAATAGGTCTAGTAAGCGGGTGGGTATCTTCAAGAGTTGAAGTATCAATGGAAGGTAGTGGTTGTAGATCATCCAAGTTCTCATCTCTCCATTCATTTACCAACTGATAATGATTATTGTTAAATTGACGACTGTTATTGTGGGAGAGAATTTTCTCCCATACATCACCCATCAAATTAGCCTGGTCCTGTGGATCGTCAAGTTTAATTTCAACATCTTCATCATCCTCATCAGTGAAGGTATGAACTAGGTAGTTAGGAGCCTTGTGCTTTGCCCCTAAAAGTTGTCGGATCTTACTCCAAAATTTTGCTGGTTCACGTTTGTACTGATTAGCTTGAAGAACTAGCACTTTCCATAAGTCCCGTTTGTGATGACTAATCATGTTAATTAATTCTTGCCTTAATCGGTGCAGTGTAGCTGCTGGTGGTTGTCGCGTTTGAAGATGCCTTCAACATTCTGCTTGATAATTTCTTAAATTGTCTCTAATTTCCCTAGTAGGTTTATATTGTTGGTAAATCTTTGTGGAAGCTAATTGACAAGTTGCATTAGTAGCTTCAATTATTCCATTATGCAGGGACCTGATTGCATCATCAATTGAAGTGGAAGGTAGATTTTCCAATGACACAATTTCATCGTCACCCAGAAATGCCCTGAAGGGGTCAAATCCTAGGGTGTTAAGATTGGGTTTAGGAGGTACAGGTATTCTAAATGGAGAAGTTTGTAGTTGTATTATAACAGGGATATGGTCAGATCCTACATTTCCACCAGGAGATATACGACAGTGAAAGATGTCACAGTCTCTCTCTGTTTGTCAGTACTATATCTGGTGTCCCTGGATGAGGTCCAATGTACGATTTAAAGAATGGGCCTTGAAATGACAAGTTTCTAGCTGTCATGATATTAAAGAGTTGTTTTCCTTTTAAGTCACCCAGTGGAATACCAGCTCCACAGTTGAAGAGGGCAGGGTGATGAGCATTAAAATCTCCCGCTAGAATTGTTGGAATATTCCTGCTTAATATCCTATGTAGAGGAATTGACTCTATATATTGTTGTCTCAGGGGAAAATATCCAGTTCCTAACCTAACCTAACCTAAAGATTACCTAACTTGTTATCTTTCATCTGATGTCAACTAGAACATTGTAAGTCTTACCAATTTTGTAGTGGACGGATAGTTTTCCCCCCTTAAAATAGGGCACTATTTATTTTTTCTAACTGTAAGGAAAAAAGTCACTAAAAACACAGTGTCTAGGTTTCAAATGCTGCTTAATTCAGAGTAAAAATTCCATTGAAATTGGACCAAAATAAAAAAAATAATAATTATGCTTGTCGGTCCCTTAACCCTTTCAGGGTCCGTCCCGTAGATCTACGGCTGGTCGGTGAGTGTCCAAACCATAGATCTACGCCAAAATTCTAGCGCCATCAAATTTAGCGCGAAAGCGCTCATAGGCCTACATATGAGAGAATGGGTCTGCGCCGTGGGTGTGCGCCATAAACAAAAAATCTAGGCGCCTGCATAGCATTGTGGGAACGCCGGCTCAGTCACCCTTGTTCACCATGCCTCGTTGCAAGTCAGCTCTCACTCCCCGGAAAATTGGGACTCTCCTCTTCCTGTCTGATAGTTCTGACACTGATGGAAGTGGAAATGAAGATGAATTCTACGGCTTTGATAAGTTAGTGACCGAAAATAATGACCAGGATATCGATAATAGTGCAGAAAACCCCGACGATCCTCGACCTTCTACCTCTGGTGTGGGCACTCGTGACTCGCGGTCGGGTGTTCCTAAACGTAAGAGAAAACTAATATTTTCCCGTGGCCAGGCCTCTGACTTCAGTAATGACGATGATTCTGACGTGGATTGTGATTTTATTGCGCTCGACGATCATTCGAGTAGTGATAGTGAGGAAACATATTCACCAGTGAAGCGTCGGTATGTTCGCCGCCGCATGCGCTCGGGTAGTGTACCCTATGCTGTGCCCAGGGGACGGAGTACATCCCGGAGTACATCCCGGAGTACATCCCGGAGTACATCCCGTGGCCCTACACCCGTTTTAGGTAGTGATAGTGAGGATGATGTGGCTACACTTGGCATGGATGGGCCACAGACATCAGTGGATGGTGTTAGTGGGGCTGGTGGTGGTAGTGGCACCGCCATGCGTGACTCGCTGTGCCACGCGGGGACCCACGCTGCTGACTCGTCAGTTCAAGGACAAAGCGGAGCGTCACCCACCAGCCCGCCACAACCACCCGTACAACCAGCCTATGATGTCCAGTATCCACCAGCAAACCGTATCTGGGATTGGCAGCAAAATCCCAATTTTGTTCCCAGCCCTCACCACTTTGATGACTCTCAAAGTGGAATTCTACCTACCTGTCCCCTTGGAACCACGGCCAATGAACTGGAATTCTTTGAATTATTCTTTGACCAGCCATTGATGGAAATTATTGTCAGGGAAAGTAATAAGTATTTTCAGTACACCATGGCAAATACGATCTTATCACCACAGTCAAGACTACACAGGTGGAAAGAGACGACTGTTGCAGAAATGTATTTGCTTTTTGCAACAATAATGCTTATGCCTCACGTCTATAAGCATAATATAAAAGCATACTGGTCCACAGATCGGCTAATTTGTACCCCATCCTTCAGTGAAATAATACCAGTGAACAGGTTTATCTTACTGTTACGTATGTTGCACTTCTCTGACAAAACCAGGCCTGACAGAAGTGACAGGTTATACAAGATTAGAAATGTTTTCATGTACAGGAGGGCCCCGCTTTACGGCGTTCCGCTTTACGGCGTTCCGCTAATACGGACATTTCAAATTATGACCAAAACTCACTATACGGCTCCCCCCACCTGACTTTCTAATACGGTCACCGTGCCCCACCCTGTTTGTTTACATTCTCCATGAGCTCAGTAAGCACTAAGTCTCTCCATTTTGTCTGGAAACTCCAAAATTTCAAATGTTTTTAAAAGTTATTTCATATTTTATATATACTCTGATAATTATACTTATGTATACCTGTACCTAAATAAACTTACATACATCGAGTCATTTAAATGTCGTATATTACGTTAATATACACATTTTCATTAATCTATCCATGATATTTTTTTCAAAATTATATAATAAACACGATGCATAACATATAAATAAGATAAATACACCCCACAGTAGAATAAATAAACATAAATGTGAGCTGTGTAGCAGACGCTTCCACAAGTGGTGATAATAACAATACTGAGTCTCATTAAATGTCGTATATTACGGTAATATACACATTTTCATTAATCCATCCATGATATTTTTTTCAAAATTATATAATAAACACGATGCATAACATATAAATAAGATAAATACACCCCACAGTAGAATAAATAAACAAATGTGAGATGTCGTAGCAGACGACTTGCACAAGTGGTGATAATAACAATACCGAGTCTCATTAAATGTCGTATATTACGGTAATATACACATTTTCATTAATCCATCCATGATATTTTTTTCAAAATTATATAATAAACACGATACATAACATATAAATAAGATAAATACACCCCACAGTAGAATAAATAAACAAATGTGAGATGTCGTAGCAGACGACTTGCACAAGTGGTGATAATAACAATACCGAGTCTCATTAAATGTCGTATATTACGGTAATATACACATTTTCATTAATCCATCCATGATATTTTTTTCAAAATTATATAATAAACACGATACATAACATAAAAAGATGATAAATACACCCCACAATAGAATAAATAAACATAAATATAAGATGTGGGAGCCACATAACTTGTACAAGTGACGGCAAGAATAACATTTTCTCTAATCTAACATAAGAGTAAATGTGTTACTGGGGGTAACTGTAGAAAATTATTCCTTTCGTATGTATGTAAGTAAGTTTATTCAGGTATACACAAATACAGTTACATAGATTATCATACATAACAACATACGTGTAGAGAACCTAGGATAACCCAAAAAAGTCAGTGTGACTTATTTCCATTGCCTTCACTCAGAGCTTCATTTCTTCTCAAAATGATGTTACATGAGAATGGGAGTGTTCTTCTTTATTAATTCTACCGTATCAATGTAGAGACAACCTGTACACAATGTAACTTGTACACAAACCAGATGTGTACATTTCGTTTGTTTACAAAACTTACCTTCCCCTGGTTTGTTTACATAACTGCGCCTGCCCCCTCTCATATACTCATTCTTTCTCTCATTTATTCGTTTTATCTCATTTACTTACTCCTGACCCTACATTAAGACTACAAATATTTTAAGGTAAGTAATGAGTGAACTGTATATACATTTTATCGCTCTGGGATGCTTAAATATCATAGAATAGTATGTGTGGGTGGGGTGGCCTGGTGAGGCTATTACAATACATACCACACTTGATTTCTTACAATAAATACTACTTGTCTCACCCTAGATTAAGACTATAAATATTTTAAGGTAAGTAATGAGTGCACTATGTGTGTATTGTACCTTTTTATTGTTTTTTGATGCCTGGTTCTATTGCTAACTTAATATATGTTAGTGTAAACTTGTTATCTAGTGTTTGTATGCATTTATAAGTGGAAAAAAAGGGTGTTCCACTTTACGGCGATTTCCGCTTTACGGCGGTAGCCTGGAACCTAACCCGCCGTATAAGTGGGGCCCTACTGTATCTCAAACAAAAGTTCAGGATATACTTTTATCCATTCAAGAATCTTGTAATTGACGAGTCTTTGATTTTGTTCAAAGGTAGACTGTCATTCAAGCAGTATATACTGAGCAAGAGGAACCGCTTTGGTATAAAATTGTTTGTACTCTGTGATTGTGACAGTGGCCTGGTGTTGGATATTGTTGTATACACGGGTAGTAAAACATTGAAAGATACCAAGATGTTATTGGGTATATCAGGTGACGTAGTGAGAAACATGATGGCACCTTATCTTGGTAAGGGCCATACATTATATACCGATAACTGGTACACAAGCCCATTACTCAGTGATTTCATGCGAGTGAACAAGACAGATGTGTGTGGCACAGTGCGTTCTAATCGTAAACATATGCCCAGGCTCAACGCAGGTGTTCGTGGTGATGACGTGCAGGTGTTTACTGCCAATGACATCATGGCATTACGGTGGCATGACAAACGAGATGTCACATTGTTGACAACCATTCACCGTAATGAAATGCAAGACAGTGGCAAAGTTGATCGAGTGACTAATGAACGTATTCGAAAACCAGTGACAGTGATTGATTATACACAAAACATGCGCTTGGTTGACAAGTGTGACATGCAGATTGGTTTTGTTGACTGTGTTCGTAAGAGTTACAAGTGGTACATGAAACTTTTCTTCCATCTCATGGACATTTCAATGCTGAATGCATATAATATGTACCAAATAAAGACTGGTAACAGACCACCGTATGGTGAATTTTGTTTGTCTGTTGTCAGACAACTCATAATGAAGTACCAGGTAACAACACCTGCAATACAACATGGTCCTCGAATTCATCACAATATACCCAAGCGTTTGAGAAGAGAAGGTGATCATTTCATAATACAGCTACCTTCAACTCAAAAGAAATTTGCTCAGAAGAGATGCATTGTCTGTGCACAAACAAAACGACGGCAACAAAGACGCAAAGACACTCGGTTTATGTGTGAGGAATGTAAGGTGCCTCTGTGCATGGTGCCTTGTTTCAAGGAGTTCCACAAGCTCCAGCAGTTCTAAAACCATGTCCAGTGATTGTAAATATGTAAATATATGATAGAACATTAGTATTATACAATATTTGTGCATGTTTATTGTAATAAACAACAGTGGTAAACAATAATATGATAATAACTTTAGTGCGGTTATTGTGTTCAATACAGTGAGTATATATATATCAATTATATACAGTATTGGTCTCTCAGGCCCCAAATGTTAGTAGGAATAGAAAAAAAATGGAAAAGAAAAGAAAAAACAACTAAAACAACAAAATAATATAATACGCGTATGTGGAATTCGTCGATGTTGCCGCCACCACATCATTTTCTACAAACTTCTTGGCACTGTATCTCGGTAAGTACTGATCAGATTCTAATTTTTTTTTGTTTTATTACCTTCACAAAAATATGCTCTTTAATTCTGTAAGAAAAAATCATTTTTTTTTTTTTCAAAATTTCTTGGACACTGGTGCGTGACTTCAGATTTTGGCCTTGGACCCTGAAAGGGTTAAGGTTGTCATAACAATAACAGAACATTAAGGTTGTCATAACAATGGAATCAATATTACCTGTTCAGCAAGTTCCTTGATAAGAAGAACAGATATGAAGGTCTTGCCAGAACCTGTACCAAGAACAAGAATGGAGTTTTGTTTCTTGGCTTGTTCAAACAGTTCCAGCTGGTAGGATCGGGCAATAAACTCACAACCACCTGCCTGAAACATTAACAATTACCTCATTATATTATTCAAATAGTTGCAGCTGGTATCAATCCATCAAATTCCACATGATAATTGGTTTGTTAAACATTGGAGAACAATACATCTCTCACATGGAAAGCCTTTTAAGTTTGGCAGAACATTTCAGGCAAGCTTATACCTAACTTACCTCTATAGTATTTTACACAAATTTTTACAAGACAATACATTATAAGTTCAATAAAACAGACTAACTGGGGATGGGTCCAATTTACCAAAAACTCAATTATATTGAAGGTTTCAATTAAGTGGACATAGTATACTTAATCAATCAACTACTACACATAGACAAAGGTCCAATAAAATATATTCTGTCTGCTGTATTGATGACACCACTGCCACACATACAAAGATAAAACTACTGCAAGAATGCATCTTTTTTTTATCACAGGGTTTGACTAGGTTAGGTTTAAGGTTCCTAACTTTATTTACAAGCTAAGAGCTGTTACCTACAATAGCTCATTTGAAAGACTTTTCATTGTTTGGAGTTAAACAAATAGGGAACAGGACGAAGTTGGAGCCATCTGTGGGCCACCAATTTCATGTGGTCAACTGACTTTATTTCAGAGATCTCATTACGCTGTACAAACATGTTCCAGACTCGAGTCATTCTAGGAAGGGTACAGTGTAGTTGCTGTTTGCTGTCCGTCTTGTTGTGCAGAAGCTCACTTCTTGCTGCCCTTGGAGTGGAGCCAAGTGTGGTACATTGACTACTGGCCTTGTACATAACAGTAAGGCCATGCACATCCCTCCTGTGTTGAAGGCTCTGCTGAAATGACAGATCTATCCAGGCTGGGTCCAGGCAAGAGAGGAGTTATCTTGCTCTGTTCTCTATTCAGTCAAGAAGTCACAGATGAGATGGAGGGCAGACATTCCAAGAAAGTGGAGATTACTCAAGATATGAATGTACTTTTACCTCACACAGAATCTTGCAACCTCTACTTTTGAGCAGATGTGAGTTATGTCTAAGTACTGTAAACTTCCTGGCCATTTTGCAAGATTTACAACATGGTTCTTCATGGTCAGTTCGGAGTCAAATTTCACCCAAGGATATCAACCTCATCCCTGGATACCAATGCACTTCATTATTACCATTGTTCCAGCATTACCATCATGGAGCATAGAGACCTGGAACGCAGGGAGAGATACATGATTATATACACCTGGAAAATCCTAGAGGGACTAGTACCGAACTTGCACACGAAAATCACTCACTACGAAAGCAAAAGACTTGGCAGACGATGCACCATCCCCCCAATGAAAAGCAGGGGTGTCACTAGCACGTTAAGAGACCATACAATAAGTGTCAGGGGCCCGAGACTGTTCAACTGCCTCCCAGCACACATAAGGGGGATTACCAACAGACCCCTGGCAGTCTTCAAGCTGGCACTGGACAAGCACCTAAAGTCAGTTCCTGATCAGCCGGGCTGTGGCTCGTACGTTGGTTTGCGTGCAGCCAGCAGCAACAGCCTGGTTGATCAGGCGCTGATCCACCAGGAGGCCTGGTCACAGACCGGGCCGCGGGGGCATTGACCCCCGAAACTCTCTCCAGGTCCAGGTAAATATGTGTTTTCTCGGAGGAAATGTGACCTGCCATTGCTTTTCTGAGGCTGATATAGCTGTAAGCTGGTAAATGACATAACTTAGAGCAATTGCCACTTCCTCGTTTAGATAAGTAAATGTCAATCATCTGTATATGTCTGGGATTTTGGGGCGAGATGAAGGAGGTCATTAAAGTAGATATTCCATAACAATGGCCAAATCTCACTTCCCTATGGAACACTTGCACCAATAGTGTCTTGTTGACTCTGTCCCATTCAGAACTATACTTAGAGATCTACCTTGAAGGTAATCACTGAGGAAGCATAGTGCAGAACTGATGACTCCTAGTGCTTGCAATTTTGCCAACAGTCCCTGGTGCCATACTCAGTTGAAACTACAAGCAATGTCCAATGCTACTACACAGCTGACCCTGGCTTCATCCAGTGACTGGTGCCACTTAGTGGAGAGGCTTAACCCTTTCAGGGTCCAGAGGCCAAATTTCAAAGTGTGCACCAGGGTCCAAGAATTTTCAGAAAATAATTTAATTTTTTCTTATGAGATGGTAGAGAATCTTTTTCTGAAGGTAATAAAACAAAAAGTATGAAATTTGATGGAAAATGACGAAATTATGCCCTCGCAAATTTTGACACGTCAGTAATATTTATGCATGGGCGATTCTGCCAACTTTGATTCCCATTTTAGGCAAATTACATTATTCCAGTCAACCAAATTCTTAGCTATTTCACTAGTACAGGTCTGCCATCACAAGTCCGGCAATCAGTTATTTGTTTTTCCTTTTGGGCCACCCCGCCTCGGTGGGATGTGGCCGGTGTGTTGAAAGAAAGAAAAGATATATAAAACATGAAATAACTTTAAAACACTTGAAATTTTGGAAGGTTTCCAGACATAATGGAGAAAGACAGTGCTCATGAAGCTCACGGAGAATGCAAACAAACCAGGTAGGACGCAGTGACTGTATTAGAAAGTCAGGTGGGGGGAGCAATATAGCAAGTTTGGGTCATAAATTGAAATCTCCATATTAGGAGAACACCATAAAATGAAATGCCATAAAGCGGGGCCCTACTGTATACATATACTAGACCAGCTTCAATAATATACATGTACTGTACAGTACTATACAGTACAGCAGCTTCAATAATATACACTGTTCAGTACTATACACTACAGCAGCTTCAATAAGATGCATTGTACAGTACTATACATTACAGCTGCTTCAAAATTTGCATATGGTACTATACACTATAGCAGTTGTTGTTGTTGTTGTTGTTGTTGTTGTTGTTGTTGTTGTTGGGGTTTATAAGGCCACTGACAACATATGCTTTATTGAGCCCTGCCTTCCAGTGCCCGGAAAAGAGACCTCAACCTAAAGTGGAAGGAAGTTGACTAATAACTATGCATATTACATGTCTCCAATGCACCCTAAAGCCAGCAAGAATGTGCAGGTACAAGCAAGGATCTCCTGACGGTCTGGAGGGTACACTACTACAGTTTCAAAAATATATCATGGCATAACTTACTGGTTCCAGTGATTCATCATCTGTGCTGAGGACATGAGGGTTGCTGGGGTGTGGTGGCTCATTCATCCTGGGGTGTGGTGGCTCAGTAGTCACCCTGGGGTGTGCTGCCTCAGCCATGATGGTGTGTGCTGGCTCAGCAAAAAATGCTACATTGACCCCTACAAAAAAAATAAATCATTATGTACAGTTGATAAAAACATGTGAAGTGTGGAAATTTAATAGTACCCAAAATTCCCACTGCCAGGTTCATTAGTAAATATTTTAGGATCATAGTCACTGGGATGGTAAGAATCAGATCTAGCACTTAAAGCCCACTAACACACCTCTAGATACACAAGTTAACTTTAAGAATAATATATTATTTGATAAATTTAGGCTTTAAGAATGATTCAGATAGGCTTTAATTGTTAGTAAATAATATTAGAATTAATGATGTAGCCTTAAACACTAATACATTATTATATAAGGTAAGGAGATCAGACATACAACAGTAACCAGCATCTTTGTACAAGCGAGAAGAAATGGGGGTTCACTAATGACAGAGTCCCTCTTCTGACATCACCAGCAATCGGGAAACCAGCTCAAAAGAGCTCCAAGCTCAGTAGCCCATGCTGTCTACAAAATACTCAGTCTGGCAGCCAGCAAGATAGACAGAGGTCTCCCGATGGACAGTGGACATATCTGTGCCAGACCCATTTGTGAGACTCATTTCAGTATTTTTCCCATGTAGGTGGCCACCAATAACTGGGGAAAGCATGAGAATAGTTAGCTTGCAGTTAGGAGCAGGCCAAAGCCATGACTGCTAAGTAACTATCCCTTGAATATTAGGCCAGAAGCTAGTACTCATTCTGTGTACATGAAACATTAGTTAAGAAAACCCCAATGAATACAGTGACCCTAAAGTGTATGCTGGGATTACTAAACACATTTTAACTGCTTAACCCTTCCAGGATCCAGAGGCCAAATCTTAAAGGGTGCACCAGGGCCCAAGAATTTTGAAAAAAAAAAAAAATCTTACAGAATTAAAGATAATAATTTTTCTGTAGGTAATAAAACAAAACAAAAATTTGATCAGTAGTTAATGAGATATAGGGGCATAAAGTTGCCCCTCAATGACTTGGTGGCAGTAACATCAGCGACTTCTGTTAAGTCTCATTATTTTATTTTAGGCTTTTGTTACTTTTTTCTTTTCTTTTCTAATATTTTTTTTCCAATAACTTTTGTGGCCTGTGAGACCAATATAATGTATAATTGTACACTTACTGTATTCAACACAGTAATTGCACTAATTTGTTTATCATTATATTGCTTACAAAACTTGTTTATAAGTTTATTGTAAACAAAATAATGATGAAAATATTAGTGTGGCTGTGTTGAGTACAACAGTACCATATAGTACCATATGGTACAATGGTACCATAGGGTGCAATGGTACAATGGTACCATAGGGTGCAATGGTACCATAGGGTGCAATGGTACCATATGGTACAATGTACCATAGAGTGCAATGGTACCATATGGTACTTCATGTTAAGCACTAAACCCATGTAGGTCATTAAGAGCAACAAGTCATGGAGGCTTGATCCTCTGTCTGCTTAGAGACAGAAGCACTTCCTATTTGTACTCAACACAACCACACTAATATTTTCATCATTATTTTGTTTACAATAAACAATACATACAATATGTACTATACAGTGGAACTTCAAATATCAAACTTAATCCGTTCCAGGAGTTAGCTCTAAATTCGAAAAGACTGAAAAGCGAAGCAATATTTCCCATAAGAAATAATGGAAATACAATTAACCCTTTGACTGTTTCAGGCCCCTCTCTGAAACTGTCATTCTATGTCGCCAAATATTCGAAAAAAATAAAAATTATTATTTCTTATGAAAATGTTAGGAATATTTTTACTAGTGTTTTAAGCCTAAAAAAATTTTTTTGCCATCAGTACTTACCGAGATATAGAGCTGCAAAGTTTGCAGAAATTGACGTGCATACGGCAACAGCGGCGACTGCCGCCCACCCGGTATTCTTTTATTTACTCTAATTCAAAGGTTTCTTGCATTTTTCAATATTTTTCTTTTCCAGGTAACTTATGTGGCGTGTGAGACCAATATAAGGTGCATTGTTCAAATATACACTCATTATTTACAACACAATAACAGAACAAACTTTATCACTATTAGTTTGTGTATACACTTTGTTTACACAAACAAACAATACAAAACAATGTTTATCACTATTGTTCCATAATATATATACATATGTACAGTCACTAACCACGTTCCTAGAACTGCTGCAGCTTGTGGAACTCTTTGAAACATGGGTATATGCAGAGGGGCACTTCACACTCCTCACACATAAAATGAGTGTCTCTGCGTGTTTGTGGGCGTTTTGTGGTATGCATACATACATAACACCTCTTCTGAGCATTTTTCTTGGCAGTAGTAGGAGGCAGTTGTATGGGGTAGTGATCACCAGGCCTCATACGAGATGACGTCTGTGGGCGCTGGTCTATTGCAGGAGTTGCTCCTTGGTACTTTGCAATTATTTGTCTGATTACTGACAGGCTAAATTCACCATATTTTGGTGTTTTGTTGCTCTTCAACTTGTATATGTTATAAGCATTTAGCATAGAGATATCAACAAGATGGAAAAAAAGTTTGATATACCACTTATAACTCTTGCGTACACAGTCTGCAAACCCAATCTGCATGTCACATTTGTCCACTAAGCGCATATTGAGGTTGTAGTCCATGACAGCTGCAGGCTTTAGAATGGGTTCATTGGTCTCTCTGTTGTCCCTGCCACTGGGTACCATTTCGTTTCTGTGAACTGATGTCAACAATGTGACATCACGTTTGTCATGCCACCGAAATGCCATGATGTCATTGGCAGCAAAGGCTTGCACCTCACCTCTGCGAGTGCCAGCGTCGAACCTTGGCATATGTTTGCGATTACCACGCACTGTGCCACACACGTCTGTCAAGTTCACTCGCAAGAAATCACTGAGTAAGGGGCTTGTGTACCAGTTATCAGTAAATAACATATGCCCCTTACCAAGATATGGTTCCATCATTGTTCGAACCACATCACCAGAGATACCCAATAACTTCATGGTATCTCTCAAAGTATTACTGCCAGTGTACACAATAATATCTAAAACAAGACCACTTCTGCAATCACACAGTACAAATAGCTTTATACCAAAGCGTTTCCTCTTGCTTGGTATATATTGCTTGAATGAGAGTCTTCCTTTGAATAAAATCAAGGACTCATCAATAACAAGCTTCCTGAAGGGATAAAAATACATGCAGCACTTTTGTTTCAGGTACATAAACACATTTCTTATCTTATATAACCTGTCGCTTCTGTCAGGCCTGGTTTTGTCTGAAAAGTGTAACATACGTAACAGTATCAGGAAATGATTGACACCTATAATGTCACTAAAACCTAGAGTTGAAATCAGGCGATCTGTTGTCCAGTATGTGGTGACAGTGTGCTTATACACATGTGGCATAAGCATTATTGTGGCAAAAAACAGGTACATCTCTGCCACAGTTGTCTCCTTCCACTTGTGTAGCCGTGATTTTGGTGAGAGAATTGTATTTGCCATGGTGTAATCAGAGTATGTGTTTGTTTCCCTGACAATGATGTCCATCAGGGGTTCATCGAAGAATAACTCAAAGCAGTCCAGTTCACTGGCATTGTTCCCAAGTGGACAAGATGGCTTTATTCCACTTTGTGTTTCATCAAAGTAATGGGGACTGGGAACAAACTTGTCACCGTCCTGCCAATCCCAGATGCGGTCTGCTGGTGGGGTCTGGATATTGTACCGTGGTTGTGGTTGTGCAGGTTGTGGTGGTGCAGGTTGTGGGAGTGTGGGGTAGGGTGAGGCTGGTTGTTCTGCTGAGTCAGCCGCGTGGGTAGTAGCGTGGCCCGGTGATGGTGCCACATGGGCCGTGCCACCCTCACTATCACCACCACTGCCTCCTCCCTCACTGTCACCATTCATACCCATCGTTACAATATCGTCATCTTCACTATCAGGTCGTGGTGTAGGGCCACGGGATGTGCTCCCAGAGTTTCTCCTTCCCCTTGGAACAACATATGAAACACTACCAGACCGCATGCTACGTCGTACATACTGGCGCTTCACTGGGGAATATTCACTCTCACTGTCACTAGAACTGCTTTCAATGACCTTGAAATCACTATCACTATCACTGCTATCATCTGGGTGTTGTACACGACCAAAGTTTCCCCTTTCGTCCTGGTACAGGCGAACGTGAACATGAACAAGCCAGCACAGCACCAGAGGTCGAAGGTTGTGGGTCATCTGGGTTTTCGTCACTATTTACGTTATCCTGGGCACTTTTTTCGGTAACACCCACTTCAAAACCCTGGAATTCACTGTCACTGACATTTTCATTGCTGTTAGAGCTATCACTTGGGAATAAAAGACCTCCAATCCGCCGAGGAGTGAGGAATTTCTTACCGAGAGGCATGGTGAAAATGGACTGACAACATGGCGTTCCCAGAATGCACCGCTGGGTCCCAGATTTTTTTCACAGGGTGCACACCGACCACTGAGACCCATTCTCTCCCGTGTAGGCCTACCAGGCCTTTGGCGCTTGATTTGAAGCCGCTAGAATTTGTGCGTATAAATACGTCAGAAACATTGGCTCGTAAGACGTATTTATACGTCGGAAACAGTCAAAGGGTTAATCTGTTCCAGAAACCCAAAAATATTCACAAAAAAATACATTTTTTAGAGATTAATTATAGTTTTACATGCACACAACAAATATAGTGTTCAATTATGTATTAATAAATTTAAATAAATATATAAAATAACATTTTTACTTACCTTTACTGAAGATTGATGATGGCATCTGGAAGATAGGGAGAAGGAGAAAGGGAGTTGGGGTTAGTGTTTGGGAGGAGAATATTCCTCCACGAGGACTTCAGGTATCAAAGCCTTCTCTGAGGTTACTTCCCTTCTGTCTTTTAATGCCACTAGGACCAGCTTGAGAGTCACTGGACCCCTGTCTCACAAAATAGCTGTCCACAGTCCTCTGTTTCTGGTGCCTCTTCAAGATTTCTCTGAAATAGGACATGGTTCTGTCACTGAACTTGTTGCAAAGATGGCTTGTTTCAGCTTGCTCAGGGTGGTACTTCACCACAAACATTTGGACATCATTCCACTTGGACATCATACCACTTCTGTATTATTTCCTTCCTCACATCTATGGTACCACTAGGAGTACCACTAGCAAGTTTCATTGCTCCCATTGTAGCATATTTCACAGTCCCACAAGCACTAAACAATGAAATAATCGTAAAATGTTTGAATGAGATCGCAGGTTAGTGTTCACTCAAGCAGCAACAAAACCAGACTGACTCATGGCGCCTGTGTGGGGACACGGACAGAGCGGGCTGCCATACAGGTTCTGTACCCGGCGGTTCGAAAATAGGGGCGAGTTCGATAAAAGGGACAAAGTTGGTTCGAAAAAAGGGTTTTATTTTTGAAGAGTTCAATAAGCGATATGTTCGAAATTTGAGGTTCCACTGTATGTACAATATGTACCATATGGTACAAGGTACCATATGGTACAATGATACCAAATGGTGCAATGGTACCAAATGGTGCAATGGTACCATAAGGTACAATGATACATTAAGTAACATTGTACCACATGGTAATACAGTAGGGCCCCACTTATATGGCAGGTTAGGTTCCAGGCTACCGCCGTAAAGTGGAAATCACGGTAAAGTGGAGCACCTCTTTTTTACACTTATAAATGCATACAAATACTAGATAACAAGTTTACACTAACATATATTAAGTTAGTAAGTTTATTCAGATATATACAAATGCAGTTACATAGATTATCATACATAGCAGCATATGTGTAAAGTACCTAGGATAATCCAAAAAAGTCAGACAGAGTGACTTATTTTCATTGGGGTTAGCAGTACAACTAGGCATTAAAAAACAATGAAAAAGTAAAATACACATATAGTACACTCATTACTTACCTTAAAATATTTGTAGTCTTAATCTAGGATGAGACAAGTAGTATTTATTGTAAGAAATCAAGTGTGGTATGTATGGTAGCCAGCTGGGCTACCATACCAGGCCACCCCACCTACACATAATATTCTATAACATTTAGGAATCCCAGAGCGATAAAATGCATATTATATTTGTAGTCTTAATGTAAGGTGAAAGGTGAAAAGTATTTATTTGTAGAAAGTTGTATGGTAGGTAGGGAAGTATAGGGAAGCCAGCCCAGCCACCCCACCATGTAAACAAACAGATGAAGTGTCTGGTTATGGTTCATAAACAGTCATACAAACACCTAAAATTGTGTACAAGTTGTCTCCACAGTGGTGCAGCAGAATAAAGATCGACACATCCATTCTCATGCAGTTTTTAGAAGGAATGATGCTCTGACAAATTATTATTATTATTATTACAAATTATTATTACAAGTTACTAAAATAGACTGTCATTTAGCACGGTAGTTACGTTCCTGAAAATGCCGTGTTAGGTATAAAAATCGTGTAAGATGAACTGAAGAACTTATGGGAAAAATAGGGTTATGTACCTGGGAGCCCCCAAACAGCCAAACAAATTTTTTTTAGGCCTCCACATCTTACGAAAATAAAAGTAATATGTAGTTGTAGTTCACTGTGATGTATTATGTTGTTTTTACTGCTTAAGACTACAAATGTAACAGATACAATAGTATTTTTTACCTTAAATTGTGGGTGCTGGTGTTTGTGGATGATTGTGAAGAGACTGGCGAATTATGCTTTGGCCCTACTGGGCTGAGGTGGATGGTAGAGGTTCTGATACTGAAGTCGATGGTTGTACTGGAGTGTCTAAGTCATTCAGTCGGTCAAGTCACTCAGTAAGTCAAGTCATTCACTCCTCGACCACTTGTGGCCACATTCACATCAAAGCCACCAAACTCAGGGTCAAAATCACTTTCCTCATAAAATGGGAGTGGTAATACTAAATTACATCAGTGAAGTCCAGGTGATTGCTGCGCTGTTTGCTCTAGCTGGCGCTCATTTGAACTGGTGCTCCCACAAGGTACTAAGTGGCCCCAGATTTTATTAATACCACGCACACTGAGTGTTAGGACCCATTCTATGCTGACAAGGCATCTCAGGCCAATAATGCCAAATTTGAAGGCAGGAAAAATAAAACGTATATATACGTTTGGGGCACTAGCGGCAAAAACGTATGTACAGTGGTCCCTCGTTTTTCGTAGTTCTCGGGAATCATAGATTCGGAAATCATAGGGATATTTTCATATAAACGTGGGCTCACTAATCATAGGTTGACCCGCGAAGTGGTTCGTCCGGGACGCGTACGCACGGTGTGAGCCGGGGCGGCCTCCCTACTCAGCCAGTCTGGCATTGTTTACCAGTGAGCGAAGGTCCCCTCACGTGCTCCTACGAAATATTTCATAATATTCCACTCATTTTAGTGCTTGCAAGTACTAAATAAGCTACCATGGCTCCAAAGAAAGCTCCTAGTGCCAAGCCTGTGGTAAAGAAGGTAAGAAATATGATTAAATTTAAAAAAAAAAAACATCAGCAGGAACAGCAACAGATTGCAGCTCAGAATCTTGCTGCAGAGGGGGAGGAAGAGAGATGGAAGAAGGTGCCTTCAGAAATTAAAGAGATTTTTGCTATGTCGGGTAAGATGGAAAGCTATATGGAGAAACATCACCCTGACAAGGTTGTTGCAAGCCATGTTGGCAACATGTACAGTGACAAAGTCTTGGGCCATTTTAGGGAAGTGTTAAAGAGATGCCAGAAACAGAGCACTCTCCACAGTTATTTTGCGAGACAGGACTCCAGTGACTCTCAAGGTGGTCCTAGTGGCATTAAGAAATGGACAAGAGAAGCAACCCCAGAAAAGCAATTGGTAACCGAGGTGTTGATGGAAGGGGATTCCCCTTCCAAACTGTAAACAATCCAATCTCTCTCCTCCTCCAGTCTCCCATACACTAAGAAGAATCTCCAATAAAGGTAAGTGTTATGCTGTTAATGTTTCATTCATCATTTCCCATTGTATTGTTTATGTACTACATCTATATTTCATGTAAAAATTTTTTTTGTTTTAATACTGCTGGGTGTCAGGAACGGATTAATCGTATTTACATTATTTCTTATGGGGAAAATCGATTCGAAAATCGTAGATTTCGATAATAGTAGCAACTCCAGGAATGGATTAACTACGAAAAACGAGAGACCACTGTATATGTTTGGACCGTTTACAGGTTAAAAACAAAAAAATATTTTTTTTTTTTCAAAATATTCAGAGTGCCACGCAGGTGAATGTAGATCTACGTTTGGACAGTTTAACCCTTTGACTGTCACAGGCCCCTTTCTGAAACTGTCATTCTGTCGCAAAATATTCGAAAAAAAAAAATTATTTTTTCTTATGAAAATGTTAAGATTATTTTTCTGAGTGTTTTAGTCCAAAACAAACTTTTTTGCCATCAGTACTTACCAAGGTATAGAGGCGTGAAGTTTGCAGAAAATGAGCCGCATATGGCAACAGCGGCGACTGCCGCTCACCTGGTAAACTTTGGTTTACTTGTATTTGAAGGTTTGTTTTTTTTTCACTATTTTATTTTTTCACATAACTTATGTGGCCTGTGAGACCAAAGTAAGGTGCAATGTACATATATACACTCGTTGTATACAACACAATAAGCACACAAACATAATTATCAATATATTGCTTACAAAACTTGTTTACAAAAACAAAATACAAAAAATTGTTCATTACTGTTGTTCTATAATATATATACCAATGTACAGTCACTGAACATATTCCTAGAAGTTCTGCAGCTTGTGGAACTCTTTGAAACATGTTTTCATACACAATGGTGTTTTACATTCCTCACACATAAAGCCAGTGTGTGTGCATTTTTGTGGACTTTTTTTTTATGTGCAAAGACAAAACACCTCGTCTGAGCAGTTTTCTTCAAAGTATTACCAGGCAGTTGTGTTACGTAGTTATTCTAGGTAAATGGTCGTGTATCATCATTCCTTCCTTCCTGCATACGTTTCCTACCTTCCTTCCTACCCTCCTGCATTCCTTTCCTACCTTCCTACCTTCTTTCCTACCTTCCTCCATTCCTTTCCTACCTTCCTTCCTTCATTCCTTTCCTACCTTCCTGCAATCCTTTCGTACCTTCCTGCAATCCTTTTCTACCTACCTTCCTGCATTCCTTTCCTACCTTCCCTCCTACATTCCTTCATCTTTCCTTACTTTTTTCCTTCCTTTCATCTCGTCCTTCCTTCAATCCTGCCTTCCATTCTTCCTTCCTTCTGGTTTCTATAATATATATACACATATATAGTCACTAGATACTTTCATATAACTGCTATTATCTTCATTCAGCAAGCCTGTCTTGTGTGCGAGTGTGTGGCTTATAACTGTTTTGAGTCAGGAGTCGGCAGCTGTCAAAATGACATATTATCTCATTACTCACTCCCCCTACTGCCTGTCAAAACAATGGGGTCGGATGCTGCTTCCCCTCCATTCTATCTAATTATCTTTCTCCCTCATTCTATCTAATTATCTTTCTCCCTCATTCTATCTAATTATCTTTCTCCCTCATTCTATCTAATTATCTTTCTCCCTCATTCTATCTAATTATCTTTCTCCCTCATTCTATCTAATTATCTTTCTCCCTCATTCTATCTCTTTCAATCTCTCTCTCTCTCTGTCTCACAGGTACACATAAATACAAGTATACATAGTGTAAATTACCTAGGATAACCCAAAAAATCCAGACAAAGTGCTATACTCTGCTTGAAGATGTGAGTAAACATGATAATGACACAGTCTTGTGGCTCTCTCTGAGACAGAGAGCTAGACTGATAGACAGATAGACAGGGAGCTTGGCAAACAGCCAAATACAGACAGAAATGTTTGTGTACCAGCAAAAACAAAGGGAGGGCGATGGTCGTCTAATCTTTTCTTATCAGCTGCAACCTCCCTCTCTCATTTATGCTCATCAAACATCAGCTCTTATCAGATGTTATCTCCTCTTATCTTGTCACTGTCATGGGGTGGACCTTTTTTTTTTTCTTGCTTCAATATTATTACATCATCATCATCATCATCATCTTCTTCCTCTTCCTCCTCCTCCTCTTCCTCCTCCTCCTCTTCCTCCTCCTCCTCCTCCTCCTCTTCCTCCTCCTCTTCCTCCTCCTCTTCCTCCTCCTCTTCCTCCTCCTCCTCTTTCTCCTCTTCCTCTTCCTCCTCCTCCATTACTTTTGGTCTCAAACTCCTCAAAATAATGAAATTGATCTTCACTGACACTTCCATCTGTGACAGAGCATCACTTGGGAAGAGAAGAGTCCCAAATTTGCTGGGGAGTCACATATTTCTTACCGCTAAGCATGCTGAAAAAGGACGACTGAAATGGCATTCCCACAATGCACCACTGGCTCCCCGATTTTTTTTATATGGTGCACACTGACCATGGAGACCCATTCTCTCACATGTGGGCCTACCAGCTTTCTCCTGCTTGATTTGAAGCTGCTTGAATTTATGCGTATTAATACGTCAGAAACAGTGGCGCATAAGACGTATTTATACAACATAAACAGTCAAAGGGTTAAGGGTTAAGGTAAGAAATACTATTATTCCTGTTGCATTTGTAATCTTAAGTAGTAAAAACAACATATCACGACAATGAACTACAATTACATATTCACTTTTATTTTTGTGAGATCTATTGGTCTATAAAAAAGTTGTTAGGCTTTTTGGGGGCTCCCAGGAATGTAACCCTATTTTTCCCATAAGTTCTTCAGTTTGTCTAACATGGTTTTGCCTAACACGGCATTTTCAGGACCATAACGATGGTGTACTGTGTATTTATAAGTGAATTTTTAATTTTGTTGAAACAAGATAAAAAAATTATTAAAAATAGAAGTTTGATGTGGTACGGTAGTATAGGTATTACTGGTATTACGAGCCGCTGTTGATCAATTCTGAGTCACCTCGTTTCTCATAGACCCATCTGCTGCCAGGTTCACTCCCAAATATCTGAATACAGAAGACCATTATATTACACGGATTTATTTGTCACGTTTTGGTTACTGCACTACTGAAAAATTGTGACACAATTTTATACATTTCATAAAATTATCTTAGCACAGTTCTGTTTGTGGGGGCTGACACCCTCGACACTCCCACCACTCCTATCCCAACCTTGATGTGTTCAGTTCCACTGTCTTAGAAGCTAGCAGTGTTTGTGAATTGTTTTGATCTGCTAATTGCCATATCTTGTATATGCCAAGTAATCGTAGCACCCAGCAGGAATACTAGTATTGCTGCAAGTGGCAAGAAAATGTATAAGTGTTTAAGTCTTAGAATTAATGAAGAAAATAGGTATTAGACAAGAGACAGCATATGACCTTAACCCTTAAACTGTCCAAACGTAGATCTACGTTTGCACAGCTAGTGCTCCGAACACAGATTACATTTTTTTTACATTTGAAAGCATGTACAATGGACCCTCGGTTTTCATGTTTAACTCATTCCAGAGCCATCGGCTAAAACTGAAATCGACCATAACCAAAACCATTTTCCCATAAGAAATAATGTAAATGAATTAATCTGTTCCAGACAGAATTAATCTGTTCCAGAGTGAAAATCTCTGTTCCAGTGAAAAGCTCTGTTCCACAAGGCACAGTACTCGCTCCCATCTTGTTCCTCATCCTCATATCCGACATAGACAAGGATGTCAGCCACAGCACCATGTCTTCCTTTGCAGATGACACCCGAATCTGCATGACAGTGTCTTCCATTGCAGACACTGCAAGGCTCCAGGCGGACATCAACCTAATCTTTCAGTGGGCTGCAGAAAACAATATGAAGTTCAACGATGAGAAATTTCAATTACTCAGATATGGTAAACATGAGGAAATTAAATCTTCATCAGAGTACAAAACAAATTCTGGCCACAAAATAGAGCGAAACACCAACGTCAAAGACCTGGGAGTGATCATGTCGGAGGATCTCACCTTCAAGGACCATAACATTGTATCAATCGCATCTGCTAGAAAAATGACAGGATGGATAATGAGAACCTTCAAAACTAGGGAGGCCAAGCCCATGATGACACTCTTCAGGTCACTTGTTCTATCTAGGCTGGAATATTGCTGCACACTAACAGCACCTTTCAAGGCAGGTGAAATTGCCGACCTAGAAAATGTACAGAGAACTTTCATGGCGCGCATAACGGAGATAAAACACCTCAATTACTGAGAGCGCTTGAGGTTCCTAAACCTGTATTCCCTGGAACGCAGGAGGGAGAGATACATGATTATATACACCTAGAAAATCCTAGAGGGACTAGTACCGAACTTGCACACGAAAATCACTCACTACGAAAGCAAAAGACTTGGCAGACGATGCACCATCCCCCCAATGAAAAGCAGGGGTGTCACTAGCACGTTAAGAGACCATAAAATAAGTGTCAGGGGCCCGAGACTGTTCAACTGCCTCCCAGCACACATAAGGGGGATTACCAACAGACCCCTGGCAGTCTTCAAGCTGGCACTGGACAAGCACCTAAAGTCAGTTCCTGATCAGCCGGGCTGTGGCTCGTACGTTGGTTTGCGTGCAGCCAGCAGCAACAGCCTGGTTGATCAGGCTCTGATCCACCAGGAGGCCTGGTCACAGACCGGGCCACGGGGGCGTTGACCCCCGAAACTCTCTCCAGGTAAACTCCAGGTAAACACCCAGAAGTATCAACAAAAAAAAAAATTTTTTACCTTAGATAGATTTACATGCACAAAAGAATGAACATTACAAATGACACTTACCTTTATTGAAGGCTGTTGTTAACCCTTAACCCTTTGACTGTTTCCGACATATAAATACGTCTTACGAGCCAATGTTTCTGACGTATTTATACGCATAAATTCTAGCAGCTTCAAATCAAGCAGGAGAAAGCTGGTAGGCCCACATGTGAGAGAATGGGTCTCCATGGTCAGTGTGCACCATATAAAAAAAATCGGGGAGCCAGTGGTGCATTGTGGGAATGCCATTTCAGTTGTCCTTTTTCAGCATGTCTAGCGGTAAGAAATATGTGATTCCCCAGCAAATCTGGGACTCTTCTCTTCCCAAGTGATGCTCTAACACAGATGGAAGTGTCAGTGAAGATCAATTTCATGATTTGGAGGAGTTTGAGACCAAAAGCAATGGAGGAGGAGGAGGGGGAGGAGGGGAGGAAGAGGAGGAGGAGGAGGAGGAGGAGGAGGAGGGAAGAAAGGAAGAGGAGGAGGAGGAGGAGGAGGAGGAGGAGGAGGAGAAGAGGAGGAGAAGAGGAGGAGGAGGAGGAGGAAGAAGAAGATGTAATAATATTGTTCCCTTGAAGCAAGAAAAAAAAAAGTCCACCCCATGACAGTGACAAGATAAGGGGAGATAACATCTGATAAGAGCTGACTTTGATGAGCGTAAAGGAGGGTAATATTACATGACCATCGCCCTCCCTTTGTTTTTGCTGGTACACAAACATTTGTCTGTCTGTCTATTTGTCTGTCTGTCAAGCTCCCTGTCTGTCCATCTAGCTCTCTGTCTCAGAGAGAGCCACAAGACTGTGTCATCACGTTTACTCACATCTTCAAGCAGAGTATAGCACTTTGTCTGGATTTCTTGGGTTATCCTAGGTAATTTACACTATGTATACTTGTATTTATGTGTACCTGTGAGACAGAGATAGGCAGACAGATAGAAAGAGAGACAGATTGAAAGATATAGAATGAGGGAGAAAGATAATTAGATAGAATGGAGGAGGGGAAGCAGCATCCGACCCCATTGTTTTGACAGGCCGTAGGGGTAGTGACTAATGAGACAATATGTCACTTTGACAGCTGCCGACTTCTGACTCAAAACAATTATAAGCCACACACTCCCACACAAGACAAGGAGGAAGAAGAAGAAGAAGAAGAAGAAGAAGAAGAAGAAGAAGAAGAAGAAGAAGAAGAAGAAGAAGAAGAAGAAGAAGAAGAAGAAGAAGAAGAAGAAGAAGAAGAAGAAGAAGAAGAAGAAGAAGAAGAAGAAGAAGAAGAAGAAGAAGAAGAAGAAGAAGAAGAAGATGATGATGATGATGATGATGATGAAGATGATGATGATGATGATGATGATGATGATGATGATGATGATGATGATGATGATGATGATGATGATGATGATGATGATGATGATGATGATGATGATGATGATGATGATGATGATGATGATGATGATGATGATGATGATGATGATGATGATGATGATGATGATGATGATGATGATGATGATGATGATGATGATGATGATGATGATGATGATGATGATGATGATGATGATGATGATGATGATGATGATGATGATGATGATGATGATGATGATGATGATGATGATGATGATGATGATGATGATGATGATGATGATGATGATGATGATGATGATGATGATGATGATGATGATGATGATGATGATGATGATGATGATGATGATGATGATGATGATGATGATGATGATGATGATGATGATGATGATGATGATGATGATGATGATGATGATTTTGTTTGTTTTTGTAAACAAGTTTTGTAAACAATATATTGATAATTATGTTTGTGTGCTTATTGTGTTGTATACAACGAGTGTATATATATACATTGCACCTTTGGTCTCATAGGCCACATAAGTTATGTGAAAAAATAAAATAGTGAAAAAAACAAAAAACCTTCAATTACAAGTAAACTAAAGTTTACCGGGTGAGCGGCAGTCGCCGCTGTTGCCATACGCGGCTCATTTTCTGCAAACTTCACGGCTCTATATCTCGGTAAGTACCGATGGCAAAAATTTTTTTTTTGGACTAAAACACTCAGAAAAATAATCTTAACATTTTCATAAGAAAAAATAATTTTTTTTTTTTGAATATTTGGCGACATAGAATGACAGTTTCAGAGAGGGGCCTGAAACAGTCAAAGGGTTAAACGGTCCAAGCGTATATATACGTTCACTCGCATAGCGCCCCAAATTTTTTGAGGAAAAAAAAAATCTTTTCTTTTAAAAGGAAAAAAGAGCATATGGTACCCAGGTATCCCCAATTATTTTAATATGGCACACAGTGAGTGCACACCCCCATTCTCTCATGTCTAGGTGACTCAGGCTTATTGTGGCAATGTTGAATGAATGACAAAGAAAATGTATATATACGTTTGGGGCGCTACGCGTGTGAACGTATATATACGTTTGGACTGTTTAAGGGTTAATGGATGGAAGACAGGAAGGAAAGGAGAGGGAAGAGAAGTTATTGTTTGGAAGAGGAATCCCCCTCCATAAGGACTCCCGGTAACTTCAGTGCCTTGTGGCTAAAGCTCCCGCTTCACACATGGAGAGCCCGGGTTCGATTCCCGGTGGGTGGAAACACTTCGACATGTTTCCTTACACCTGTTGTCCTGTTCACCTAGCAGCAGATAGGTACCTGGGTGTTAGTCAACTGGTGTGGGTCGCATCCTGAGGGACAAGATTAAGGACCCCAATGGAAATACGTTAGACAGTTCTCGATGACGCACTGACTTTCTTGAGTTATCCTGGGTGGCTAACCCTCCGGGGTTAAAAATCCGAATGAAATCTTATCTTCATAAACCTATGAAAAGCAGGGAGAGAGTTCCAGGGGTCAACGCCCCCATGGCCCGGTCTGTGACCAGGCCTCATGGTGAATCAGGGCCTGATCAACCAGGCTGTTACTGCTGGCTGCATGCAATCCAACATACAAGCCACAGCCTGGCTGGTCAGGTACAGACTTTAGGTGCTTGTCCAGTGCCTGCTTGAAGACAGCCAGGGGTCTATTGGTAATCCCCCTTATGTATGCTGGGAGGCAGTTGAACAGTCTCGGGCCCCTGACACTTATTGTATTGTCTCTTAATGTGCTAGTGACACCCCTGCATTTCATTGGGGGGATGTTGCATCACCTGCCGAGTCTTTTGCTTTCGTAGTGAGTGATTCTCGTGTGCAAGTTTGGTACTAGTCCCTCTAGGATTTTCCAGGTGTATATATTCATGTATCTCTCCAACCTGCATTCCAGGGAGTACAGGTTCAAGAACTTCAAGTGCTCCCAGTAACTGAGGTGTTTTATCTCCGTTATGCATGCAGTGAAGGTTCTCTGTACATTTTCTAGGTCAGCAATTTCACCTGCCTTGAAAGATGCTGTTAGTGTGCAGCAACATTCCAGCCTAGATAGAACAAGTGACCTGAAGAGTGTCATCATGGGCTTGGCATCCCTAGTTTTGAAGATTCTCATTATCCATCCTGTCATTTTTCTAGTAGATGCAATTGATACAATGTTATGGTCCTTGAAGGTGAGATCCTCCGACATGATCACTCCCAGGTCTTTGACATTAGTTTTTCACTCTATTTTGTGGCTGGAATTTATTTTATATTCTGATGAAGTTTTAATTTCCTCATGCTTACCATATCGGAGTAAATGAAATTTCTCATCGTTGAACTTCATATTGTTTTCTGCAGCCCACTGAAAGATTTTGTTGATGTCCGCCTGGAGCCTTGAAGTGTCTGCAATGGAAGACACTGTCATGCAGATTCGGGTGTCATCTGCAAAGGAAGACATGGAGCTATGGCTGACATCCTTGTCTATGTCAGATATGAGGATGAGAAACAAGATGGGAAAGAGTATTGTGCCTTGTGGAACAGAGCTTTTCACCGTAGCCGCCTTAGACTTTACTCTGTTGACTACTACTCTTGTGTTCTGTTTGTGAGGAAATTATAGATCCATCTACCAACTTTCCCTGTTAGTCCGTTAGCATGCATTTTGTGCGCTAGTACGCCATGGTCACACTTCTCGAAGGCTTTTGCAAAGTCTGTGTATATTACATCTGCATTCTTTTTGTCTTCTAGTGCATCTTGGACCTTGTCGTAGTGATTCAGTAGTTGGGACAGACTGGAGCGACCTGCTCTAAACCCATGTTGTCCTGGGTTGTGTAACTGATGGGTATCTAGATGGGTGGCGATCTTGCTTCTCAGGACCCTTTCAAAGATTTTTATGATATGGGATGTTAGTGCTATCGGTCTATAGTTCTTTGCTATTGCTTTACTGCCCCTTTTGTGGAGTGGGGCTATGTCTGTTGTTTTTAGTAACTGTCGGACGACCCCAGTGTCCATGCTTCCTCTCCATAGGATGTTAAAAGCATGCGATAGGGGCTTCTTGCAATTCTTGATGAACACGGAGTTCCATGAGTCTGGCCCTGGGGCAGAATGCATGGCCATGTCATTTATCGCCTGTTCAGAGTCATTTAGCATCAGGATAACATCAGATAGGCTTGTGTTTACCAAATTCTGTGGTTCTCTCATAAAAAAATCATTTAGATCTTCAACTCTTAGTCAGGTTAGTGGCTCGCTAAAAACTGAGTCATATTGGGACTTCGAGTAGCTAACTCACTTCCTTGCTGTCATCTATGTAGGTCCCATCTTGTTTAAGTAGAGGCCCAATCCTGGATGTTGTTCTCGACTTTGATTTGGCATAAGAAAAGAAATATTTTGGGTTTCTTTCGATTTCATTTATGGCTTTTAGCTCTTCCCGCGATTCCTGACTTCTATAAGATTCCATTAGCTTGAATTCGATGTTTGCTATTTCTCTGACCAATGTCTCCCTACGCATTTCAGATACATTGGCCTCTCTTAGCCGCTCTGTTGTTCTTTCCCGTCACCTGTAAAGGGAGCACCTGTCTCTTTCTATTTTACATCTCCTTTTTCTTAAAGGAATATGCCTTGAGCATACATCGAGTGCCACAGAGTTAATCTGTTCAGAGGCATAAGTTGGGGGTCTGTGTTGCTTAGTCTATCTTCCCAGCATATATCGTTTAAGACTTGGTTTACTTGGTTCTACTTTATGTTCTTGTTATTGAAGTTGAATTTGGTGAAGGCTCCCTCGTGACTGATCTCATTTTGTCGGACCGGAGCTCTGCACATACATGTCTGAACCTCAATTATGTTGTGATCCGAGTATATTTTTTTGTTTGTTTTTGATATGGTGACATTTCATATCAGATCATCACTGTTAGTGAAGATGAGGTCCAGTGAATTCTTCAGTCTAGTAGGCTCTATTATTTGCTGGTTTAAGTTGAATTTTGTGCAGAGATTTAAAAGCTCGTGTGTGTGTGAGTTCTCGTCTTAGCTGCCTCCTGGTGTTATCACTGCAACAACATTTGCTATATTCCTCCATTTTAGGTGCCTTAGGTTGATATCCCCCAGGAGCAAGATGTTGGGGGCAGGAGCTGGAAGATTTTCCAGACAGTGGTCAATTTTCAACAGCTGTTCCTGGAGTTGTTGGGATGTTGCATCTGGAGGCTTGTAGACTACCACAATGACTAGATTTTGGTTCTCGATCTTTACTGCTAAAACCTCCACTACATCATTTGAAGCATTGAGCAGTTCTGTGCAAATAAGTGACTCTGCACTATATAGGCCAACCCTCCCCTTTTGCCTGTTCACTCTGTCGCATCTGTATGGGTTGTAACCTGGGATCTATATTTCGTTGTCCAAGTGATCCTTAACCCTTTGAGGGTTTTCGTCGTACTAGTACGTCTTACGTGTAGGGGTTTTTGACGTACTAGTACTCATAAATTCTAGCAGCCTCAAATCTAGTGGGAGAAAGCTGGTAGGCCTTCATATGAAAGAATGGGTCTATGTGGTCAGTGTGCACAGTCTAAAAAAAATCCTGCAGCACACAGTGCATAATGAGAAAAAAAAAACTTTGACCATTTTTTTTTAATAAATCAGCGACTTTGCAGTGTATTTTCGTATGGTATTTATTGTTGTATTCTAGTTTTCTTGGTCTCATTTTATAGAATGGAAGACATATTACAGAAATTGAGATGATTTTGACTGGTTTTACAAAGAAAAGTGCCTAGAAATTGAGCTCAAAGTAGCAGAAATGTTCGATTTTTACCAAACTTCAAAAGTAAACAAATTGTGCCAAGCGTGCAATACACGTCAACTGGTGAGTCTAATATTCTTTCACAAGTGCACCAATAATATTTATACCATTTCTTACACTAATGCAGTAGTCTGCATAACAGTAAATCTTCAATTTTTTGTGAGAATAAAAATTCAAAGTGGAAAGCAAAAGAATATAAGAGGGGCCTTGAGACGTGACTAATGACTAGAGGAAATGTCATTTTAGTGCCAGGAATGTCTTTCTTGTTTATTCTGGACCCTATTCGGAAATTGGCATCTTTTGAAATTTGTGTGAAATTGGCAAAATTGCTATATTCTGACCACTGTATTGGATAGTTGACTTTCATAAATGAGTGGTTTCTTGCACCCATTCGATAGAAAAAATGGAGTTCTAGCGAAATATTCATGTTTTTTGTCGACTAGTACAGTGAAATTGGCCGAAAATGGGGCTCAAAGTGGGCAAAATCGCCGATGCGTAAACATCGCCGAGACCGTTAACTTTGCGAGAGCATAATTCCATAAGTTTTCTATCAAATTTCAAACTTTTGGTGTCTTTATGATCGGGAAAAGATTCTCTATCTTTTCATAAGAGAAAATAATTTTTTTTTTTTTTTAAATTTGGCCGACCCTGAGAACGAGTTTCGGAGAGGGCCTGTCGACCCTCAAAGGGTTAATATGGATTTCTGTGAAAGCCACGAACATTGCATTTGCCTCTGCAAGCAGTCCACGGATGAAAGGTATTTTGTTGTTCATTGCTGGCTTTAGACCCTGTATACACCTACCATCCGACTTACGACCAAGCTTGGCTCCGACCAACCGGTCGTAAGTCAAAATGGACGTAAGTCGAACATTTGAAAATTGCCGACATATTGGGTAGGGCATAATGTCAAAACTTTCCTATATAAACTACCTACAAAATACTGTAATATAATGTACCATCATTATTTCATTCTTTTTACCATAATTTACTTCTATTGTTGTATTTTAATTATTTATGTACTGTATATAATGTATACATGGTAGTGATATGTATTGTAAATTTTACATCGCATACAGTATCATATGTTACTATTATCTTTATGTATTGTCGACACAGTGGAATGGGAGAATACCACTGGTAGTGTCATCCTGCCAGAATGTTGTGTAACCTATACCCTAAGTAAAGAGAAACAACTCTGGAGTATGTGTAATACGTATCCGGCTGGCTGGCTGGGTGGCCGGGTCTGTGGTTGGCCGGGTGGGTGGGTGGCTGGCTGGATGGGTGGGTGGGTGGCTGGCTGGCTGGATGGGTGGGTGGGTGAGTGGGTAGGTGGGTGGGTGGCTGGATGGGTGGGTGGGTGGCTGAATGGCTGGGTGGGTGGCTGGATGGGTGGGTGGCTGGATGGGTGGGTGGGTGGCTGGATGGGTGGGTGGGTGGCTGGATGGGTGGGTGGCTGGGTGGCTGGATGGGTGGGTGGCTGGGTAGATGGCTGACTGGCTGACCGAATGTGGCTGTCTCTTTGTATCTCTCTCTCTGTATCTCTCTCTGTATCTGTATCTCTCTCTGTATCTATCTCTCTCTCTCTCTCTCTCTCTCTCTCTCACTGGTACACGTAAGTCAAGTTATCATACATATTATAAATTACCTAGGATAACCCAAAAAATCCAGACAAAGTGCTATACAGTGGATCTGTGCTCCAGTGCCCTAAATTTATAATAATATTAATAATCATTATTATTACAATAATACATATGTACTAATATTAATATTATTATTATTATTAAGCAATATAATAATCGTGTCCACTCATTACTTACCTTAAAATATCTGTAGTTTTAATGTAGAGTGAGAGGTGAGTAAACAAGATTAAATGAATAAATGAGAGAGAATGAGAATGTAGAATGCTCACAAGTTATGTAAACAAACGTTGTTGTTGTTGTTGTTGTTGTTACCAGCCCGGACACGAATGATTCCTGTTCAGTCAAGCTGACCAGAAAAACATCTCATATTTGTTAATTTATATGTTATGTAGCATGTTTATTATATAATTTTGAAAAAAAATCATAGATGGATTAAGCAAAATGTCTATATTAACGTTTTATTCACATTTAATGCACCTCAGTGATTATTAGTGTTATTATCATTATTAATATGGTGTCTTCAAGACCAAGTACACTCTTAATGAGTGGCTCTGAGACAGACAAGTAGACAAAGACAGACACACAGGTAGACAGAAAGACAGACACACAGGTAGACACAGACACAGATAGACATAAAGACAGACACAGGTAGACATAAAGACAGACACAGGCAGACATAAAGACAGACACAGGCAGACATAAAGACAGACACAGGTAGTCATAAAGACAGACACAGGTAGACAGAAAGACACACAGGTAGACAGAAAGACAGACACACAGGTAGACATAAAGACACACAGGTAGACAAAGACACACAGGTAGACAGAAAGACAGACACACTAGTCGACAGACAGATATACAGGCAGACAGATACAGACAGGTTTATGTGCAACAGTGGAAAATAGAGAGTTCGAGAGTAAGAGCCTTCCTTGCCACAATCTCCAGTGCAAGATTCAGACTTCATCTTAGGGGCCATGGTGAAATTTACTGTCCAGTTAGTACAGTTAATACAGTATGATGCTGCTGATAGAGCAGGGTTACTCAAACTGATGCTGCCTGCATGACACATTGCCGCCGCGAGTATTGTCAAATATTGTACAGCGGTGTGCATCGACAAATGACAAATTCGAAATTCGAGAGTTGCAGCCCAGCCACCGTGGAGAGAAGACGTCGTCGTTCCTGCTCTTCAGCTGAGCAACTCTGAACACTGTTGCTCGAGAATTTACTTGGGTTATCCTGAGTAGTTCTTCACCAGAGCTGAGAGGAGACTTGCTTGCAGTCACTTCGAGCCCCATCCCATCAAGAGGGTAAGGCGGTGACTTGCTTGCTTGTTCACCCCTCTCATCCCCATCCCCCCATCCTTCCCCATCCTCCCCTCACCCATACATCAACACTGGCCCACACACTTAACACACTACATACATTGCTATCCTTCTGACTGTCCTATCTTCTTCTTTTTCGGCAACTTCGCTTTGGCGAGTTAACACAAGGCATTTTGACCATCTGGTAGCCCGTGTGGTTTTTTAAAATCCAGCCGATCTTTGCCTTGGGCCCTTTCCCCTCACTACTCGAGGGTAGGCTATCTTAGGGGCTGACCTTCATAAGTCAGCTGAAATAGGATGTTAGGCTAACATTAAGGAAAGATACCTTTTTGTTAAGCAACTCCTCTGCCAGATGCACCTTCCCAGGCATCATGGCGAGGATTCGTGTAAGATTACGTATTGATGGAAATCAAATGTCCATGAAAGACATTCTCAAATGTATTTGCTCGAACTCAACTGTTGCTCCAGTGGATGTTTTTCAAACCCACGCTGGAGCAGTACTTCTCCTCTCTTCAGAAGAAGAGTTACTTCAACTACTAAAGCATGATGTCTTGGATAAACTGAAGACTTCTGGTGTTACCCCAGTTGCACCTGACAGCTATCAAGCTCAGAGGACTGTGTTTGTGGCCAGAATCAACAGTTTTATGAAACACAGCACTGTTAATGAAATTGTTGATAACATTAATACCGAGAATTCTGACCTTAGGGCTGTAGAAGCACATAAATTCTCGAATACCAACAACAATAAGGTAACTTTAAAATTAATACTCGAGACACCTGAGGAGGCCAAACTTGTGTGTCAAAATGGCTTCAAATGTTTCAGTACCAGATGTACATCTGACCAAATTTCTATGGAACGCTTTGTCAGTGTGACACAATGTTTCAAGTGTTATGCCTTTGGTCATAACAACAACAAATGCAGTACACAAGGGCAAATTTGTAGCATTTGCTCTGGCCAACATTCGTATCGTGATTGTACCAATAAAAATACACCTAAATGTGTCCTCTGTAATGGAAAACATCATGCTGTTTCTGCTATTTGTCCTGAAAGAAAAAAGGAAATGCAGAAAATTCTTGACGCCAAGAAACTATCCACTTCTAAGAAGACCACTCCCCAGGCACCGCCAACCATGTCCCAAGCTTCCTTCCCAGCTCTGCCTGGATCAAATGGGATTCCTCAGGTCTCTACCAATGGTTCCAATGTTTGGAATTCTGCCCCTCTTGGAGCGCCCCAATCTAACCCTCACTTACAACAGACACAACAACAAGGTTCAGTCGCATCTCATATGTCTCGGGTATCCACAGACGGGGATATAACGAGAGCACAACTAATGTACTTGTTGGCCAAAGACATAGCAGGTGGTGACATTCAACTCTGCTCTCAGGTTTTAAATGATCTGTTAATGGAGAATGGGATCACTCCCATCACTATCCCTGAAAATGTGAAAGCTATTATGACCCAGCCTTCTCATAACAAGAAGTATGTACCATACTCTACATCTAAAAATAAGCCTAAGTCATCCCTGGCCCAGGGATCGCCCTCCCCGCAAACCCAGGCTGTCAACTCCTCTCAACCCGATAAGTCAACACCTGAACATAACAATGCCCCAGAAAGTGGCGCCTACTCTCCCGCTATTGTAGCTGATCCTGTTGAACAGGAACTTTCCCAAGGTAACTCACCTTGCCTATCTAATATTCCCTTGGAGCCTACACAGTCTCCCATTAACTCTCACGAGCCTCTGCTTCCTGAAACTGAGAATAGCATACCTCAGTTTTATGATGATGACTCTAACGACTCTAACGATTCTAATGAGTCTGTTAATATTACTGCCTCTAGTGAAGATGATGGCATTTTTAATACACAAGCATCCACGCAAAAGTTCCCTCTTCCCCTTGACGAGTCCAGCAGGGATAGTGTAGATACAACACATGACATTACTTGCAGGCGTTCAGAACGCAGTGTACGAGCGAAGAAAAAGCAATAATGGGGATTACAATTTTCCAACTTAATGTTCAACATTTCTTTAATAACCGTTACCTTCTTGAGGTTGAACTACATAACTACAATCCCGATGTTATACTTTTGAACGAGACAGCTGCAAGAGTTGATCAACATATTAAATTACGTGGATACTGTACTGTGGAGAAATCGAGAGGACCCTTTAGTGGTGTAACCATCTTGGTTAAATTAGAATATACATTTAAAAATATTCATGTTGATGAAGATAACATTCTTGCAATAGAACTAACAACGTCACATGGACAAATAGTGATAGGAACTGGATATTTTCCCCCAAGACAGCCATATATAGAGTCAATTCCTCTACATAGGATATTAAGCAGAAATATTCCAACAATTCTGGCTGGTGATTTTAATGCTCATCACCCTGCCCTGTTCAACGGTGGAGCTGGTATTCCACTGGGTGACTTAAAAGGAAAACAACTATTTAATATCATGACAGCTAGAAACTTGTCATTTCAAGGCCCATTCTTCAAATCGTACATTGGACCTCATCCAGGAACACCAGATATAGTACTGACAAATAGAGACTGTGACATCTTTCACTGTCGTATATCTCCTGGTGGAAATGTAGGATCTGACCATATCCCTGTTATAATACAACTACAAACTTCTCCATTTAGAATACCTGTAACTCCAAAACCCAATCTTAACACCCTAGGATTTGACCCCTTCAGGGCATATCTGGGTGATGATGAAATTGTGTCTTTGGAAAATCTACCTTCCAGTGCAATTGATGATGCAATCAGGTCCCTGCACAATCGAATAATTGAAGCTACCAATGCAACTTGCCAATTAGCTCCCACAAAGATATATCAACAATATAAACCTACTAGAGAAATTAGAGACACTTTAAGAAATTATCAAGCAGAATGTCAAAGGCATCTTCAAACGCGACAACCACCAGCAGCTACACTGCACCGATTAAGGCACGAATTAATTAACATGATTAGTCAACACAAACGAGACATATGGAAATTTCTAGTTCTTCAAGCTATTCAATATAAACGTGAACCAGCAAAATTTTGGAGTAAGATCCGACAACTTTTAGGGGCAAAGCACAAGGCTCCTAACTACCTAGTTCATACCTTCACTGATGAGGATGATGAAGATGTTGAAATTAAACTTGACGATCCACAGGACCAGGCTAATTTGATGGGTGATGTATGGGAGAAAATTCTCTCTCACAATAACAGTCGCCAATTTAATAATAATCATTATCAGTTAGTAAATGAATGGAGAGATGAGAACTTTGATGATCTACAACCACTATCTACCATCGATACATCAACTCTTGAAGATACCCACCCGCTTAATAGACCTATTACATTACTAGAGATAAGTCAGGTTATTGGAAGAATGAGAAATAGAGCCCCTGGCCTCTCTGGAATAACAATGAAACAAATAAAGTACCTACCTAGAAATTGCAAACAGTCCTTGGTAAATATCTTTAATGCCATCTTGGCCTCAGGACATTTTCCAGTTGTTTTTAAGACTGCTAGGATGATCTTTCTTGCTAAGCCCAATAAAGACATCCACCAACCTGGGAACTATAGACCTATATCTTTACTTGAAGTCACTGGAAAAGTTCTTGAGAAAGTCATTTCCAACAGATTGAATTACTATATGGAGTTTAATCACTTGTTTACTGAAAAACAATTTGGCTTTAGAACACATAGAAGTACCAATCATGCAATAAATGTTATTTTTGACACTGTAGCAAGTCTAAAACAGCAGGGCAATCTTGCCTTAATTGCCACCAGAGATGTTCATAAAGCTTTTGATAGCTTATGGCACGATGGCCTTATATACAAACTCATTGACCTACCAGACCATAACTGGACTTTTCTCAGAGTAATTTATAATTTCTTAACTCAAAGAAAAATCATTCCCACCTTTCATGGCAAGTCAACAGAACCTTTTATACCAACGGCTGGTGTCCCACAAGGTTCTTGTCTCAGTCCACTTCTGTTTAACATTTATGTGAATGACCTTCCTCAACCAGAGTTTAATGACACAATTGTGACACAGTTTGCAGATGATGTTATTCATGTTGTCTCATCAACTCCAGTAACAGGAAAATACAAGTACGAGAGAGTCATAAAAAAAATGAATATTGAACTTCGTCGAACATTTAATTGGGAGAAGAAATGGAGAATTACGACTAATCCTGACAAGGTCCTTGTTAGCACGATAGGATGTTTTGCATCAACCATCGAAGATAAAGGGGGTATCTCCATCAGAGGTACACCTGTAGCCATTAGAAACCCTAACAAGATCTTGGGATATGAAATAGACAGGCTGCTCCACTCAACATCTCATGTAACTAAAAAGATCAACACAGCCAAAGCCGGTCTTAGCAGACTCTTTCGATTCAATCAAGCCCCTCAACATGTCAAAAAACATCTGTATAAAATGATAATAAGACCTATACTCGAATACCCTTGTGTCCCAATGTCATTAACAACAAAGACCAACATGCTACGGTTACAAAGGGTCCAGAATAGAGCTCTTCGCTTTATTACTGATACCAGGAGGAGAGACAGAGTTAAAATGGCAGATTTACACACACAACAAATATTACTGCCATAAATGTACGCCTTGACACCCTAAAAAAGAAACAACTTTATACAATGCAAGAACTATACATGCCAGATAGAGAACATCCTATACAAGCGATAAATACCACCGATTACACCATCAATACTTCGCCTCACAGGACTCAAAGAATGACTCTCCCACAGAGGGTTCGTCGTTTTATTCATAAAGATGATTACCCTCGACCCATGATTTTGAGCAACTTACCTGATGAAGAAGATTGGATACCACCAGAACCCTTCTATGTATACTGAAAATCATCGCCCCCAATTAGGGAGACATCTTAAATAACTTTCTAATGTAAAATTATGCTATTGACTATTGTTGGACACCACCATTAAGAAGCTATTGTCACGAACTTATAAACTGGCCAGAAAATTATTGCCTTTCCTGTCGTATAAATATCCGTTGTGCAATCGCGAAAAAAAAAAAAAAAAAAGCAATTGCAACTTGTATAACTACTACCAATTCAGAGTCATGTAGTTATATACCTATTATATCTATGTGACTATGATGGGTTAGTATTATACCCCTTAAAGAATATCTTATCAATTCACATACACTTTTAAATTGCACCAAAGTGGTTGGGCCACTTACCTTTTATATCCTACCTCTCCCCCCCCTCCCACCCTTTTCCAATATTTCCATCCTTACCCATCCTTCTTCCTTACCCATCTTACCAAAGCTCTGGTCATCAGAAGCGAAAGAAGCGAAGGTGTGCATCAGCCGGCCCAGCCCAGCTGCCAGATGCACGGTCGTAAGTCGAGTGGACGTATGTCGAGCAGGTCGTAAGTCGGATGGTAGGTGTATTTGCAAAGAAGAATGTCATTGGATTGGCGGTATTGGTGGTACTGGGGAGGACTTTTTTTTTTCAGCACTAATATCTGTATCTGTTGGTTTGGAATGGAGGCCATCGACTGTGATTCCACCCCAGAAATGACTGGATTTGGTGTACGATTTCTGCCATTTCCTGCCATTTTTCTTTCCTTCCTGGCACTAAAAAACCTCCCTTTTGAGTGATCTGTGGCTACCCAGGTTTTCCCCATGGTCTGGATGTTTTGTATCTTTTTGTCCCCTTTAGATGGTATGCCTGGCAATTTAAGTTATAGCACTGTCTTTCCTGTCCTGAAGAGGGACACATTTCAGGGAGAAAAAGCTTACAGGGAGTGAGTTTGCATTTTCCTGTTGTCATATGGGCACGGCATTTCTAGGGTGGTCAAAGTTGCACGTCCCATCTGTTTTTCTAGATATCCCATGCCTGCAGATACCAAGTGCATAGTATGTGCACAGGCTTGGTTTCCATTTGCCTTGGAGTTTTATGACTGTATTCCCTATTGGTGCATGTTTTCCTGTCTCATTCCTATCCTCACTAGTACTAACAATGGAGCTCTCACCAGTTGTTTCTGGTAAAATATCCTCACTATTACTAGTGGAGTCCCCTTGTTTGTTATCTCCTGTGGTATTACTAGTTTGTAATATTGGCTTTATCTTGTCCTTGACTACACTTGTTTCCCAACTACAGCTCCTGTCTCACTAGAGACCATTAACCCTTTCAGGGTCCAGAGGGCAAATTTTAAAGTGTGCACCACGATCCAAGAATTTTCAAAAAATAATTGTTATGAAATGGTAGAGAATATTTTCTGAAGGTAATAAAACAAAAAGTATGAAATTTTATGGAAAATTGACAAAATTATGCTCTTGCGAATTTTGATGTGTCGGCGATATTTACGCATTGGCGATTTTGCCAACTTTGACTCCCATTTTAGGCCAATTACATTATTCCAGTCAACCAAATACCTAGCTATTTCACTAGCATTACTTCTATTCTATTGATTGAGCACAAGAAATCACCAAGTCAACTGTTTCAACAACAAAATAAAGTGACTGGAAATTGGTAATTTGGTCAATTTAATGCAAAGTTCAAAATATTCCAATTTCAATATAGGGTCCAGAATAAACAATGCAGGCATTCCTGAAACTAAACTAACATTTCCTCTGTTCATTAGTTATGTTTTCAGGCTTCACAAATGAATTCCACTTATATTTTTTATTCACATAATGATTTTTTATTCAAACCAAAATATAGAAGATTTACTGTTATGCAATACTGTAATAATTGTATAAATAATACCACCACATTTGTGAATGTATATTAGACCCACCAGCTGTCATGTATTAGACTTGTGAGGTCATTTATTTACTCTTGAACATCAGCAAAAATTTAACATTTCTGCTACTATGAGCTCAGTTGCAAGCCATTTCCAGTACTAAAACTAATCAAAATCATCTCTATTTCTGTAGTATATCTTCCATTCTATCAAATGAGACCAAGAAATTGCAAATACAACTATAAAAAACATACAAAAAAACACTGTAAAGTCGCTATTTTAATTGAAAATTACAGCGTTTTTTTTTTCTCATTATGCACTGTGTGCTGCAGGATTTGTTTTATGGGGTGTACACATACCACATAGATGTATTCTCTCATATCTAGGCACAAATTTACTGCTCACATCTTATCAGAATGAGCTGAGCTCATGGCGTAGATCTACGGCTTGGACCCTGAACGTAAAGCCGTAGACCTATGGCACACACTCTGAAAGGGTTAGTGTGCATTCCCTCATGCATACAGTTACTGTCTACCATGACAGTACCTCCAGCCTCACCGTTACTGCTTACCAGGACAGTACTTCCAGCCTCACAGTTTCTGACTACATGGCCAGCACCTCCAGTCATACAGTTACTGTCGGCCAGGACAGCATCCGCACCAAGGGCGATAGCACCATCCAGCCCAGATTTTTTATTTTCCCAACTGTTATAGAATGCTTCCAGGTTTTCTATGAAGGCTGCTTTGATGTTATCCTCTTTGGTGGCCCGGTGGCCTGGTGGCTAAAGCTCCCGCTTCACACACGGAGGGCCCGGGTTTGATTCCCGGCGGGTGGAAACATTTCGACACGTTTCCTTACACCTGTTGTCCTGTTCACCTAGCAGCAAATAGGTACCTGGGTGTTAGTCGACTGGTGTGGGTCGCATCCTGGGGGACAAGATTAAGGACCCCAATGGAAATAAGTTAGACAGTCCTCGATGACGCACTGACTTTCTTGGGTTATCCTGGGTGGCTATCCCTCCGGGGTTAAAAATCCGAACGAAATCTTATCTTATCTTATCTTAATACCAATGTGATTTTAGTCCACAGATTGATCTCATTTGGGCATACCCAAAAGCACTTCCCTGATTTAATACCACTTGTAGATAATTCTTGGATATCTGCACAAGGGGCATGACACCAATTTCCACAAAAGTGGCATGTAATCCATGTGGAAGCCCATTTGTTTGATTTGTTGCAGACTACACAGGATTTCATAATGTGATTTTAATGGTTGATTTGCTGTAATTCTACTAATAACCTCCTTAAAGTGAAGATCTGTCTACACGTATTTGTATTTCTATTTCTAACTGTACTTGTATAGTTGGACAAGCTTACTGCTCTAAGTTACTGCTTTATAGTTGTTTGTGTGTCTGATAAGGGCACCTAAAACCCCATCTGTTTACAGTCCATTTTATTATCCAACGAATCCATTTGAAACCGGTCAAGGGTTCGGAACCAGTCAGATCTGATCAGTGGATCACTTATTAAAATATATCTGGTCGGTGATTTGGGTTAACACATGAAGGAACTACTGGAAATTATTTAACCAAGTAATATGTGATTAGTTTGATACAAAAGTATAACTTGCGTGTTGGAGAACCGGTGACTGCTGGCAGCTCCTACAATGATGAACGGTCAACCTCAACCCTTATTTACAGCCTGAAGGTTTATAAATCAGTGTATTTAGCTTTTCTAGATTTTTTCCATCTCCACCACAACAGATGCTATGTTATCAATATAGTTGGCTGGTGAAGATTATTGGAGGAAAGTCGCTTTTGCTGGAGTAATATTTGCTTTTCGTTGTGTATATTGCAACTGCTGCTAACTACAGGTTATATGAATTTCCACTGTATATGTCTAGTACAGTGGACCCCCGGTTAACGATATTTTTTCATTCCAGAAACATGTTCAGGTGCCAGTACTGACCGAATTTGTTCCCATAAGGAATATTGTGAAGTAGATTAGTCCATTTCAGACCCCCAAACATACACATACAAACGCACTTACATAAATACACTTACATAATTGGTCGCATTGGGAGGTGATCGTTAAGCGGGGGTCCACTGTATTTCAAGAATGAAGAAAAAACTAATGATGGTCACTCCACTCCACTAAGAACCATATTGTTACTGGTTATTTGCTACTACACCACTGTGGATGATAAATGGTCTTATTGTTGTAAACCTTCACTGATATCATATTTTTACAAAACTGTACACGTTTCGTATTTCCTCAAGATTTTGCAACTTATCGTAATTTAGAGGAAAATTTTCCCCGATAGTATCACTAGATTACAGGCGAGGTACACTAGCAGGCTAGGAAGATTATTAAAACAGCTGACCTGTGTGGTAGGTTTCTGGTGACTGCTGGCACCTGCCTCTTTAACCCTTTGACTGTTTTGGTCGTATATATACGTCTTACGAGGTACAGTGTTTAACGTATATATACTCATAAATTCTAGCAGCTTCAAATCAGCAGGAGAAAGCTGGTAGGCCCACATGTGAGGGAATGGGTCTATGTGTGCACCATATAAAAAAAGTCCTGGAGCATGCAGTGCATAAAGAGAAAAAAAATCCGACCTTTTTTTTAATTAAAATAACAAATCTGTGGTCTATTTTCGTATAGTATTTATTGGTCTATTCTCGTTTTCTTGGTCTTGTTTGATAGAATGGAAAACATATTATAGGAATAGAGGTGATTTTGATTGGTTTTACTATAAAAAGAACCTGGAAATGGAGCTCAAAGTAGAGGAAATGTTTGATTTTTGCTATGTTCAAAAGTAAACAAATGATGTCATTGTCCAATAAATGTCCAACTAGCTATTCTAATATGCAGTCATGAATGGGTTGACATTATTTGTACAATTATTACAATATTGCAGTAGTCTGCATAACAGTAAATCTTCTATTTTTTGTTTGAATAAAAATTCAAAATAGAAAGCAAGAGTAATATCAGAGGCCTGGAGATATGACTGATGAACAAAGAAAATGTTATTTTAGAGCCAGGAATGTCTGCATTGTTCATTCTAGACCTTATTTTGAAATTGTCATATTCTTTAATTTTCATGAAATTGGCCAAATTGTAAATTTCTGACCATGATATTGGGTAGCTGAAATCGGTAAATGGGCAGTTTCTTGTACTCAATCGATAAAAAAATGGAGGTCTAAAGAAATAGCTATGAGTTTGGTCGACTGGAACAACGGAATTAGCCAAAAATAGGGCTCAAACTGGGCGAAATCGCCGATTTGTAAATATCGCCGAGGTCACTAACTTTGTGAGAGCATAATTCCGTCAGTTTTCCATCAAATTTCGATTTTTTGGTGTCATTACAATCGTGAAAAGATTCTCTATCATTTCATAAGAAAAAAATAATTTTTTTTTTTTTAAATTTTGTGACACCAGGAGACACCTCAGGATTGGGGGTTGCGACAGTCAAGGGGTTAAGCCTATCGCTTCAGTTACAATTACACCTGTTTTAAATGACACTTTAGTATTTATTATCTATATACTATGGTGCCACTGTGGTATACACTATAACACTACGTATACACAATATTATCAGCGAGACTTTCTTTCCTCTGACAAAGAAAAGTTCTATTATTATTTTGCACATGGCACACTAGGCCTATAGTTCCCCTTTGGGAGTATACTCTGCTAGGTATTGCACAATAATTCTCCTTTTTTGAGTTGGTATATACTATTTTCTCCCCAAGATTGGTTCCACACTCTGGAGGGATGTATCATATAAAATCGCTGGCACAATTTAAAGTTCTAGCACGTAAGCAAGACCGTGAAAACATGAGAAAACACGGAGCACAATGAGGCACACTGCCTATGGTCAGAGGACACTCACTCGATTACCTAAAATCATATCATAGCAATAGACAAAAGTATGTACAGCCTCTCCTCACTTAACGATGGAGTTCCATTCCTAAGACGTCGGTACACAAATTCGTCACTAAGTGAGGAGCATACTATAATGGTAGTGGGTATGTGTCAACCACCTTATATATTTTATTCAATTCAATTCAATTCAATTCAAATTCAAAGTTTATTCTCAATAAGGATTACAATGCTGAGTTTACATAATTTGGTTATTGTGTGGTTTACATGTAGTAAAATAATAATTACAGAGGGGGCCACTAGAACAACTAGCATGGCTAGGCATTTCAGGCAGACTTAGTTCAATTCTTAATTTTAAAATATTACAAATTATGAGGAAAGTTGGTATTATGGCTAAAGTGACTAAATACTAGTTTGTGGGTTTAGCAATGTGAATGCTTTTGTTTTGGCACAGTACATAGTTTCAGTATTGGAGTATCACAGGCCAACTTATGACTAGTTAGGATTCATTATTTTAAGATTGAGATTAATATTTCTGTTTATGGTCAAATGGGTGAGTGAAAGTGTGAACCACCAGGTGGTATTCGTGTAGTTAGTTGACGGGGTGTATCAGGGAGATAAGATATTTTCTAATGGTAGTTTTGAAGGTGATGAATGTGTCTGCAGTTCTAGAGTTTTCAGGTAAGGTGTTCCAGATTTTAGGGCCTTTGACATACATTGAATTTTTGTAAAGGTTTAGTCGGACACGGGAAATGTCGTAGAGATGTTTGTGTCTGGTGTTATGCCTGTGGGTTCTGTCACAACTATCAAGAAAGAGTTTTAGGTCAAGGTTAATATTGGAATTTAAGGTCCTGTAGATGTAGATTGCACAGTAGTAAGTGTGGATGTACTGAACAGGGAGTAAGTTTAGATCTATGAAGAGTGGGGGGTGTGTTGCCAGGGATGGGATTTAGTGATTATTCTTACTGAGGCTTTTTGTTGGGTTATTATTGGCTTTAGGTGTGTTGCTGCAGTTGATCCCCAAGCACAAATAGCATAGGTGAGGTATGAATAAATAAGTGAGTGGTATAGTGTGAGAAGGGCATTTTGTGGCACGTAGTATCGTATCTTGGAGAGGATCCCAACCGTTTTGGATACTTTTTTGGTTATGTGTTGGATATGGGTGCTGAAATTCAGGTTGTTGTCAAGGTATAGGCCTAGGAATTTGCCCTCATTATGCCTGGTAATTAGAGTGTTGTCAATCTTAATTTTAATTTGTGCATCTCCTGCTCTGCTACCAAACATAATATAGTAGGTTTTGTCAGTGTTAAGCTTAAGTTTATTGGCTGTCATTCAAGTCGATATTTTGATCAGCTCCTCGTTAACAATGATGTTGAGGGTGGCAAGATTAGGGTGAGAGATGACATAAGTCGTGTCGTCAGCAAAGAGAATGGGTTTCAGGTGTTGGGATACGTTTGGAAGATCACTGATGTATATGAGGAAGAGCAGGGGACCAAGGACACTTCCCTGTGGAACTCCAGTATCAAGTGGCCGTGTTGTTGATGCTGTGTCTTTAATGGTGACATACTGATACCTATTAGTAAGGCAAGATTTGAGATATGCAAGCGCATGGCCTCTTATACCGTAATGGTCAAGTTTGTGGAGTAGGATGCCGTGGTCAACTGTGTCAAAAGCTTTTCTTAGGTCAATAAAAATTCCTAGTGGATATTCCTTATTTTCCAATGCTGTGAAAAGCAGATCTAGCATTTTTATGATTGTATCATTAGTGCTTTTATTTTTCTTGAATCCAAATTGGCAGGGGTTGAGTATGTTTTGTGCCATTATAAATTAATATAGTCTCCTGTGCACGAGTTTCTCAAAGATTTTGGATAGCAATGGCAAGTTTGATATTGGCCTATAGTTGTTTAAGTCTGTAGGGTCACCACCTTTATGTATTGGTGTAACCCTTGCCATCTTGAGTAGTTTCAGGAAGGTGCTAGTTTCTAGTGACTTGTTAAAAAGTAATGAAATAGCATGCGAAAGGACATGGGCCGCTCGCTTGTACAATAATGGTGGGACATGAGACAGATTCCCTGAGTTATTTTTAAGTGACTTTATAATCTCGGTGACTTCCGTGGGCTCAGTTGATGCAAGATAGAAGGAATTTGGGAAATTCCCATCAAGGTAGTCCCCGGCATGGGCATTGGTATGTGGGATTTTACTGACGAGATTAGATCCTATGGTTGAGAAGAAGTCGTTTATCTTGTTAGCTGTGTCAGTGGGATGTAGTGGTGTCTCATTAGGTTTAGTTAGGACAATATTCTTGTTTTTTTTCAGTTTGTGGGTCCCTAGAATCTGAGTGTTTTCCAGGTCTTTTTTATATCTCCTCTAGTGTCTGTGAATCTACTGGAGTAGTATAGTTGTTTGGCTTTCTTTATTACTTTGGTGAGAACTGATGAATAGTGTTTAAGAATATCTTTGTGTATTAAGCCCTGTCTATATTGCTTTTCATATTGGTGTTTCTTATCAATGGATTTCAGAATGGTGCTGGTTAGCCATGGGCAACCAAGCCGTTTGTTTGTGATCTGTTTCGTTTTTAAAGGACAATGTTTGTTGTATAGTTTAAGTAATTTGTTAAGAAAAATGTCTGTCCAGTCATCAATACCACTGACGGAGAATTCTGTAGGCCAGTCAACATTCTCTAGGTCAGCTGTGAACTTCCTTATTGAGGCCTCGTCATGGAGTCTAAATGAGACTTTGTTGTATTCAAGTGGTGGTTTACGTATGTTTGTCAAGAGGAAGGTAGATTAGTGGTCTGTAGTGCTGTCTGTGATTATCCCTGATTTAAGGGGGGCTAGTATATTGGTCCATATGTGGTCTATTATGGTTGCACTTGTCTCAGTGAGCCTGGTTGGTTTAGTTATTGTTGGTATGAGAAGTGTGTTGTTCATATTGTTGATGAAATCAGTTACAGGCTGATCATCTAGTAAGCCAAGGTTGATGTTGAAGTCTCCAGCTAAGAGAAGGTGGTGCTTATTCATTTGTCTGTTTGTTATTTGTGACTTTAATTTCTCACTGAAATTTGGGATGTTTGTGTGGGGTATCCAGTAAATGGCACCGATTGTTATAGGTGTCTTAAGGTTTTTTACAGTAAAATTAGCAAAAATGTATTCCCCATATTCATCACTAAAGCAAATGGTGCTAATACAAGATAATTGGTTAGAGTAATAGATTGCAATACCACCCCAACTTGGTTTGGTCTGCAGTTCTGAATTGCTGTGTATCCTGGTAGAGGGTAGATATCTATTGTGTCCTGCTTAAGCCAGGTCTCAGTAAGAATAATGCAGGAGAAGGGTGTCTTTAGTGATTCAAGGAGTGCCAGGAGGTCATCATAGTGTTTGCTTAAGGACCTGATGTTGTAGTTAAGTACTGATAGACTTTTAGCATTGTTTAGGATAGTGCTGGCTTGTGATGCTGTGTAATAAAGGCAGTTACTTTCCAATAGGTTTTGATTGGGTGTCAGATTATGGAGGTTTAGATCAGGGTCAACATGATCAATCATCTTCTAGGTTTGAATTATGGTTATTTATATCCTGAGTTGTATGTTGAGTTCTAGTACTGATATCTGTAGTGGTGGGAAGTTTGGACAAGTATATAGCTAGAGTATTTTGGTCATATAGAGTATAGTCACTAATACACATAATGAAGTTGATGTTGTTTATGTGTTGTGCTGGAATGAACTAAAGTACAACTAGGTAGAAACTAATAGTATAAAAAAACAAATTAAAAATAGAACAAGACTCTCACTTGTAATTGCACTAGGGTCTAATATAATGACTTTTGTGTAGTCTGTTTTGAGCTAGAATGAGCTATAGTACAACTAGGTTTAATCTAATAATATAAAAATACAAATTAAAAATAGCACCAGTCTCTCACTAGTAATTGCACTATGGTCTAATATAGTGAATTTGGTATTGACTATGTATTGAGCTAGAATGAGCCATAGTACAACTGAGTTTAATCAAATTATATAAATAAGGCACAAGACTCTCAATTGTAATTGCACTAAGGTCTTATATAAGTTGTTTACAAGAATTAGAGTATAACTAGATTTAAACTGACAAGATAAAATACACAAGTTAAGGTAGCAAAAGAATAATGAAAAAAATTATAAAAATAAAAATGGCAATGACTTGGTTATAATATGCTAGTAAGATGGTAGACAGGATAATATAAAAGTTGTAGTTGAAAATACTAGTTTAAAAAAGTATAGAATAAAAATGGGCAAAAAAAGAAGTTTACAATAAGTTTGGTCAATATAGTTTAAAGCAAAATTGGGCAATAATAGGGATTTTAGAATAAAATTGGGCAATTGAGTATTTCTTAAAGTGAGGTACAATTATTGAGGACAAGTTATGGTTAGGTTATAATAAAATAAGATAGAACAGTGATGTAGTAAGTTGTAAAAAAAGGAGACAGATTCTGTAGATGTTAAACACAATTAAGACTATGACATTTATAACATTTCTGGTATATTTTTAAATGTTTATAAGTAGTGTACTGTATATTGTAATAAACAGAATGTAAAGTAAAAGGACACAAGTGCAACTAATGTGACATTTCATTGTGGCAATGTTTTGCTCTCCAGGAGCTTTGTCAACTCATTACAAACAACACATGGACATTAGTTGCACTTGTGTACTTTTACTTTACATATTATCGGTAATTCTACCAATATACAGTGGTCCCTCATTTATCGTCGTTAATCCGTTCCTGGAAGTGCGACAATTATCGAAATAGACGATTTTTAAATCAATTTTCCCCATAAGAAATAATGTAAATACAATTAATCCGTTCCTGACACCAAGAAGTATTAAAACAAAAACATTTTTTACATGAAATATAGATGTAGTACATAAATAATACAATGGGACATGATGAATGAAACATTAACAGCATAACACTTACCTTTATTGGCGATTCTTCTTAGTGTATGGAAGACTGGAGGAGGAGAGAGATTGGATTAGTTACTGTTTGGAAGGGGAATCCCCTTCCATCAACACCTCAGGTACCAAGTCCTTTTCTGGGGTTACTTCTCTGTTTCTTAATGCCACTAGGACCAGCTTGAGAGTCACTGGAGTCCTGTCTTGCAAAAAAAGGTGTCCAGAGAGCTCTGTTTCTGGCATCTCTTTAAAACTTCCCTAAAATAGGCCAAGACTCTGTCACTGTACAAGTTGCCAATATGGCTTGCAACATCCTTCTCAGGGTGATGTTTCTCCATAAATCTTTCCATCCTACCCCACATTTCAAAAATCTCCTTAATTTCTGAAGAAAGAACCTTCTTCCATCTCTCTTCCTCCTCCTCTGCAGCAAGATTCTGAGCTGCGATCTGTTGCTGTTCCTGCTGAAGCTCTTGCAGCTCCTCAGCGGTTAGCTCTTCGTTGTGGTCCTCCACCAACTCTTCCACATCCTCCAAACTCACATCCAACCACATGGAACTCCCCAATGCCACAATGGAGTTCACAACTGACATAGGCTCATCAGGGTCAGCCACAAACCCTTCAAAATCCCTCTTGTGGACACAATCTGGCCACAATTTTCTCCAAACAGAGTTCAAAGTCCTGGTAGTCACTTCCTCCCAAGCCTTACCTATAAGGCTTATGCAATGGAGGATACTGAAGTGTTCTTTTCAAAACTCTCTTAGGGTCAAGTGAGTGTCTGAGGTCACATTAAAGCACCTTTGAAACATTGCTTTGGTGTAGAGTTTTTTAAAGTTTGAAATGACCTGCTGGTCCATGGGCTGGAGGAGAGGAGTGGTATTCGAGGGCAAGAACTTTACTGTGATGAACCCAAACTCCTGCAGAATTAGGTCATCCAAGTTTGGAGGATGAGCAGGTGCATTGTCCATTACTAGGAGGCACTTGAGATCCAATTTCTTTTCCAGGAGATAACTCTTCACATTGAACCACTCAACGAAAATTTCCCTCGTGACCCATGATCTCCAAAACACACACAATTTACTCTTCATAACATTGTTTTTCTTGAACACTCTGGGATTTTCAGAATGGTACACTAGTAACGGCTTCACTTTGAAATCCCCACTATCATTAGCACAAAACATGAGCATCAGCCTATCTTTCATAGGCTTGTGTCCTGGCAGTCCCTTTTCCTCCTGAGTAATGTAGGTCCTCTTTGGCAATTTCTTCCAAAAGAGGCCTGTTTCGTCACACTTGAACACTTGTTCAGGTTTCAGTCCTTCAGCCTCTATGTACTCCTTGAATTCACTTACGAATTTTGCAGCTGCAATTTTGTCCAAACTGTCAGCCTCACCATGCCTTATCACACTGAGTATGCCACTATGGTTCTTAAATCTCTCAAACCAACCTTTGCTGGCCTTAAATTCACAAATATCAGTATTCGTTGCAGGTAATTTCTTTACCAGATCGTCATGCAACTGCCTAGCCTTTTCACAAATAATCGAAGTCATAAGAGTATCTCCTGCTAATTGTTTCTCGTTTATCTACACCAATAATAACTTCTCAACCTCTTTGAGTACTGATCTCATTTTTGTCAGGATATTTACCCCATTTGCAACAACAGCATCCTTGATTTCCTTTTTTTGGCCACAATGGAAGATATGGTTGTACGGGATTTGTTATACATCCTGGCCAGTTCGACCACACGTATAGCACTTTCATATTGTTCAATGATGTTTTTCTTAAATTCAAATGTATTTTTCACCTTCTTTACCAAAGGAGCTTTCTTTGGAGCCATGGTAGCTTAGTTAGCACTTGCAAGCACTAAAATGAATGGAATATTATGAAATATTTCATATGAACAAGTGAGGGGACCGTCACTCACTGATAAACAATGGTACACTGGCTGGGAAGGGAGGCCGAGGCGGCTCAGAGCTGTGAGTACGCATCCAGGACGAACGACGATTAGCGAGTCAACCGACCAGTTGCGAGCCAATGTTTGGACAAAAATAACGCGACAATTTCCGAAAAGGACGACTATCGAGCCCGATGATTATCGAGGGACCACTGTATATACAATAAACATAACAAAAGAAATCAGCTCTTATATACATTATTTAGGTATGCATACTGATCAGAGAGCCCGTCGTAAGTCTGAGTCGTCAGTAAGTGAGGAGAGGCTGAATACACAAATGGTGTTGCCTCCACCACAGAACTTGTTCTTGTAGATAAATGGTTCAGAGAACCGACACATTGATATATTAGACACATGTGCAACTCTTGGGTATCATTATTGAGGAAACATTTTGCCACACAGTGGCTTCATTAGTCCATATAAAGGAGAAATGTGAAGAACAGGAGGAGAATGAGGTAATCAGTCCCTCAACCTTGAATCAATGTGGTCAGTCCATCTCTCGAATAGAATACAGCATATCTGCGGAGAAGTAGCTTATACAGTGGACCCCCGCCTTACGATATTAATCTGTTCCTGAGAGCTCATCGTAAGCCGAAATTATCATTAGCCGAATTAATTTTCCCCATAAGAAATAATGGAAATCAAATTAATCCATTCTTGACACCCCAAAGCATGGAAAAAAAAATTTACCACATGAAATATCAATTTTAATACACACAAACTGAAGAAGACATGCACAATTACTACTCTACTAAGATTAGAATACATGACACTTACCTTTATTGAAGATCTGGTGATGATTGATGGGATGGGAGGAGCGGAGTGTGTGCAAGTTATTGTTTAGAACGGGAAACCCACTAGGACTTCTGTCGCACAACATATTTGTCCATAGAGCTCTGTACCTCCCATTCCGTTAAGACTTTCCTAAAATGGGCGACCACATTGTCATTGTACAGATTGCCAACATGGCTTTCAGTAGCTGTGTCAGGGTGATTTTCATCTGTAAAGGTTTGCAGTTCAACCCACTTTGCACACATTTCCTTAATCTTTGAAGTAGGCAACTTCCTCAATTTCTCTCTCCCTTCTTCTGAAGCAGTTTCCTCAGGTCTGGCCTCTTGCTGTTGAAGATGATCTTGCAGCTCATCAGTGGTTAGTTCTTCATTGTCCTCCTCCATCAACTTTTCCACATCCTCCCCACTAACCTCCAACCCCAAGGACTTCCCCAATGCCACAATGGATTCCACAACTGGCATACGCTTCTCAAGGTTAGCCCCAAACCCTTCAAAACCCTTTTCTTTTACACATTGTGGCCACAGATTTTTCCAAGCAGAATTCAAGGTCCTCTTAGTCACTCCCTCCCAAGCCTTACCTATAAGGTTTACACAAGTGAGGATACTAAAGTGATCTTTCCAAAACTCTCTTAGAGTCAATCAAGTGTCTGAGGTCACTTCAAAGCACTTTTGAAACATAGCTTTTGTGTAGAGTTTTTTGAAGTTTGAAATGAGCTGCTGGTCCATGGGCTGCAGGAAAGGAGTGGTATTAGAAGGCAAAAACTTGACCTTAATGAAGCTCATGTCCCCAGAAAGTCACTCTGCCAAGTCTGAAGGATGACCAGTAGCACTGTCTAATACCAGGAGGCACTTAAGGTCCAATTTCTTTTCCATTAGGTAATTTTTCAGTGGGGGCAAATGCATGGTGTAACCAGTCATAGAAAAAGTACCTAGTGACCCATGCCTTACTGTTTGCCCTCCACAGCACACACAAATTAGCCTTGAGGACATTGTTTTGCCTGAACGCTCTGGGAGTTTCAGAGTGATACACCAATAAAGGCTTGATTTGCAATCACCACTAGCATTAGCACACATAAAAAGAGTAAGCCTGTCTTTCATAGGCTTATGTCCTGGGAGTGCCTTTTCCTCCTGAGTAATGTAGGCCTTGCTTGGCATTTTCTTCCAAAACAGGCCTGTTTCGTCAAAATTAAACACTTGCTCAGGTTTCAATTCTTCAATGTCTATGTACTCCTTGAATTCCTTCACATATTTTTCAGCTGCTTTTTGGTCTGAACTGGCAGCCTCACCATGCCTTATCACACTATGTATGCCACTACGATTCTTAAATCTCTCAAACCAACCTTTGCTGCCCTTAAATTCACTCACATCACCATTAGTTGCAGGCATTTTTCTAATTAAATAGTCATGCAACTTCCTAGTCTTTTCACATATGATCGCTTGAGAGATGCTATCTCCTGCTATCTGTTTTTCGTTTATCCACACCAATAACAGTCTCTCAACATCTTCGATCACTTGCGATCTCTGTTTCGAAAACAAACTTGCATCTTTTGCAAGAACAGCTTCCTTGATTGCCATTTTGTTGGCCAAGATAGTAGCGATGGTTGATTGGGGTTTCTTATACAACCTGGCCAGCTCCGAGACACGCACTCCACTTTCGTACTTAGCAATTATCTCTTTCTTCATTTCCATAGTAATTTTCACCCTTTTTACCACAGGGCTGGCACTAGAAGCTTTCTTGGGGCCCATGGTGACTTATTTTGCAGTTATAAGCACTAAAAACACTGATAATATGAAATGTACAGAATGTATGCTTAGATGCGACCGCACTGGTTGGCTTGTAAACACTGGCACCCACGGGGCAGCTGAGGCCACACGTGGGATGCGTCACGGATGAATCACGCAAGTTGAGTATTTTATCGTGAGGCGAGGCAAAATTTTTGCGTTCAAATGCTTCGTATGGCGGATTTAACATAACGTGATGTGTTTGTAAGGCAGGGGGTTCACTGTATACCTAAGAGTTGCACATGTGTCTAATTTATCAACATGTCGGTTTTCCGAACCATTCATCTACAATTCTGTCAGACACTGCAACTTCTTGGGATCTTAATACTTGGGAATTCTTCGTTTGCCTAACCCTTGGGCATGACCTACTTCCACATTGGACAAATGTCACACCACCTACGACTGCTGCACCTCTCCTGCCTACGGTATATAAGCTACTTCTCCGCAGACATGCTATATTCTATTCAAGATTGACGGACTGACCACATCGACTCAAGGTTGAGGGACTGATTACTTCATTCTCCTCCTGTTCTTCACGTTTTCCTTTGTATGAACTGATGAAGCCACTGTGTGGCGAAACATTTCCTCAATAAAGACACCCAAGAATTGCACATGTGTCTAATTTATCAACATGTCGGTTCTCTGAACCATTCATCTACAATCCTGTCAGACACTGCAACTTCTTGGGATCTTAATACTTGGGAATTCTTCGCTTGCCTAACCCTTGGGCATGACCTACTTCCACACTGGACAAATGTCACACCACCTACGACTGCTGCACCTCTCCTGCCTATGGTATATAAGCTACTTCTCCGCAGATATGCTGTATTCTATTCAAGATTGATGGACTGATCACATCGACTCAAGGCTGAGGGACTGATTACCTCATTCTCCTCCTGTTCTTCATGTTTCTCCTTTGTATGGACTGATGAAGCCACTGTGTGGTGAAACGTATCCTCAATAAAGATACCCAAGAGTTGCACATGTGACTAATTTATCAGAACTTGTTCTTGTTGGAGTCCCCCAGGGCAGTGTTTTTGGACCACTACTCTTTCTCATTTACATCAGTAACTTCCCCAATATTTTCTCTCACCCAAACCAAACCATACTTAGAAACACTATAAATGATGAGCTACTAAAAATATCCACTTGGATGACGACCAACAAACCTAGTCTCAATATTGACAAAACCTACTTCATACTGTTTGGAAACAGATGCAAATATTCAGCTAAACATATCGATAAATGGTTCCCCCATTTCAAGACAGACTGATGGCAAATTTCTAGGGCTCCACACTGACTGCTGTCTTAAATTTCAGACCCACATACAGCATATTTCCAAAAAAAAATCTCCAAAACAGTAGGCATCCTTTCTTAGATACAATACTATGTACCCCTAACGGTACTTCTTGCTCTTTACCACTATCTCATCAACCCTTACCTCACCTATGGTGTTTGTGCATGGGGTTTAACCAGAGCAAATCACTTAAACCTTTAACCCTTTGACTGTTTTCGACGTATAAATACGTCTTACGAGCCAATGTTTCTGACGTATATATACTCAATAATTCTAGCGGCTTCAAATCAAGTGGGAGAAAGCTGGTAGGCCCACATGTGAGAGAATGGGTCTGTGTGGTCAGTGTGCACCACATAAAAAAAATCCTGCAGCACACATTGCGTAATGAGGAAAAAAAAACTCTGATCGTTTTTTTGGAATAAAACGCCGACTTTGAGGTGTATTTTCGTATAGTATTTATCATTGTATTCGCGTTTTCATGGTCTTAGGTGATAAAATGGAAAACATATTACAGAAATAGAGATGATTTTCATTACTTTTACGATGAAAACGACCTTGAAACTAAGCTCAAAGTAGCGAAAATGTTCGATTTTTACCAATGTTGAAGAGTAAATAAATCACACCACACGTCCAATACACGTCAACTAGGGAGTCTAATATTCTTTCACTAGTGCACTGATATTATTTATACCATTTTTACAATAATGCAGTCGTCTGCATAACAGTAAATTTTGTATTTTTTTGTATGAATAAAAAATCAAAATAGAAAGCAATAATAATATAAGAGGGGCCTAGAGATGTGACTAATGAACAGAGCATATGTTATTTTAGTGCCACGAATGTCTACCTTGTTTATTCTGGACCCTATTTTGAAATTGGCATCTTTTTTATTTTGCGTGAAATTGGCCAAATTGCCAATTTCTGACCACCATATTGGGTAGTCCAAATTAGTAAATGGGAGGTTTCTTGTACTCAGCTGATAGATAAAATGGAGTTCTAAAGAAATAGCTATGAGTTTGGTCAACTGGAACAATGGAATTGGCTGAAAATTGGGCTCAAAGTCGGCGAAATCGCCGATACGCATATGTCGCCGAGACCGCTAACTTCGCGGGATCATAATTCCACGAGTTTTCGACCAAATTTCGAACTTTTGGTGTCATTACCATCGGGAAAAGATTCTCTATCATTTCATAAGAAAAAATAATTTTTTTTTTTTCAAAAATTGAGCGACATAGAATGACAGTTTCAGAGAGGGGCCTGAAACAGTCAAAGGGTTAATAATCCAAGAAAAAGCTGCTGAAAGATTGATTACAAACTCCTGTGCCAGGCAACACACCCCACCACTATTTAAGAGCTTGAACTTGCTTAACATACAAAAAAGATTTAGGAGTTCTGGTTAGCAGTAATCTGAAACCAAGACAACAGTGCATAAGTGTTTGCAATAAAGCTAATAGAATCCTTGGCTTCATATCAAGAAACATAAATAATAGGAGTCCTCAGGTTGTTCTTCAACTCTATACATCCTTGGTTAGGCCTCATTTAGATTATGCTGCACAGTTTTGGTCACCGTATTACAGAATGGATATAAATTCTCTGGAAAATGTACAAAGGAGGATGACAAAGTTGATCCCATGTATCAGAAACCTTCCCTATGAGGATAGACTAAGGGCCCTGAATCTGCACTCTCTAGAAAGACGTAGAATTAGGGGGGATATGATTGAGGTGTATAAATGGAAGACAGGAATAAATAAAGGGGATGTAAATAGTGTGCTGAAAATATCTAGCCTAGATAGGACTCGCAGCAATGGTTTTAAGTTGGAAAAATTCAGATTCAGGAAGGATATAGGAAAGTACTGGTTTGGTAATAGAGTTGTGGATGAGTGGAACAAACTCCCGAGTACAGTTATAGAGGCCAGAACGTTGTGTAGCTTTAAAAATAGGTTGGATAAATACATGAGTGGATGTGGGTGGGTGTGAGTTGGACCTGATAGCTTGTGCTACCAGGTCGGTTGCCGTGTTCCTCCCTTAAGTCAATGTGACCTGACCTGACTAGGTTGGGTGCATTGGCTTAAGCCGGTAGGAGACTTGGACCTGCCTCACATGGGCCAGTAGGCCTTCTGCAGTGTTCCTTCGTTCTTATGTTCTTATATTATTGTGCCTACTACATACACAGAACATTATTCAATATTAACCCTCCTCTCAAACTCCTTCTTGAGAACTACAACAGAATGCACTCTTCGATATCCCTGGTATCCATCTCTCCCTAAGCAAAAATGCTATGCGCATAAAGGGCCCTAAGATCTGGAATTCATTGCCTGAGCATACAAAAGGGCCCCTGCCTGCACGCCAATTCAAGGCTCTGCTTAGAAATCACCTCATCTCCCAAAATTAACCACACAAATACTATATATTATCACCACCACCGATTCAAAAATTCCTAAATATTTTAAGATTACTTCAAAATTAAAATGGTTTCAATTTCATTATGCAAAATGTGCCAAAATATAATGCTGTAACCTATTAATCAATTCATTTCAATCGTTAAGTCAATTACTACTAAACCACTAACTACCTCTGTTGAAATATAAAAAATGATGTTCAAGTCAAACCAACTATGATATATATGCCTGGTATTAAGTAGCCTGACAAGCATTAGGTTTAGTCTGCCCAAAATGCCCCGGTACGATAGTGGCTTTCTTTGTACTTAGCAAATCAAAATTGTAATTACACATTGTAAACTATGCAAAGAAATAAAATTACATGCTTCTGTAATGTTAAGGTACAGTCCCTGGACCCATTATGTGCTTCTGTAATGTTGAGGCACAGTCTCTGGACCCATTATGTGCTTCTGAATGTTGAAACACAGTCCCTGGACATATGTGCTTCTGCAATCTTTTGACTACTACCCACACAATGCATATGGGATGTCTAAAACAGCAGCTTTTGTGAAAATGTAAAAAAAAAAATAAGTATCCCAACCTTACGTACTGTATAATAAACTTATGAAATAAAAATAATAATAAAAATAATAATAATAATAATAATAATAATAATAATAATAATAATAATAATAAAATAATAATATCTTTATTTCTACAAGTACATGTACAAGGTATACAGGCCTAGCTGACATCAATGACATATTACTACACAAAAAGCCTCTTGCTATGCGAAGCATTCAGGAAAAATTAGGTCAATTTCAGCCCAGGATGTGACCCACACCAGTTGACTAACACCCAGGTACCCATTTTACTGATGGGTGAACATGGAAAGCATGCATTTTAAGGAAACTTGTCAGTGTTTCCCAGCCGTACTGTGGGATCAACCTCCAGGCCTATTCCTCGCCCAGCTGCCGGTGAGGGTGGACGTTTTGCTACTCCTCTCTGACAGGCGCAAGTGCTAGCCAGGCTGTCACAATGGTGGTTGGGGTGCGACGCAGAATTAACACTGTCGGCATAGAATTACTGAGAGGTACAATTAATCAAGATTCGGCGTTGACGTTGTTGCCTCTGATTATTCGAGAGACATATGGGATTGAGGATTGCGACCTTTACGGTGTAGCCTTAAATGGAAACTACCGAATGTTCGTGAAACTGCTGTCATCACACGTGTATGAGGATCTACTTGCTCAATATCAGGATGTTGCTATCGAGGTTAACGAGGGCATCCTGGTAAAGATGGTCGATGTTTCGAGTCAATTTACGTATGTAAAGTTACGTAATGTGCCTTTCGAGGCAAATGAAGCTGACCTACGTAGTGTGTTCGGGAAGTTTGGAACTGTACACGTAGCTCAACAAGGCAAGTGGACGGCAGGGGCTTATGTGGGTTATCCAGAAGGTAGTTTTAGCCTAAAGATGACTCTGAGGCAACCTATACCTTCGTATGTGTTCTTAGAGGAATTTAGGACACAAATACTCGTAACTTACGCTGGCCAACGTAGAACTTGTAGACTGTGTGATGGTTATGATCACATAGCGGCTGAATGTGTGCGGCGGAGGACTGGCCAGGGAATACCAAGGAGTGACATTACGAGGCGAGGACCTACAGTGACAGATCAGAACCGCCAGGATGGACGTAGGCGTGGTCGGTTGTGGAGTGAGGAAGTGGAGGAAATGCAACGTGAGGTGGAGCATGAGGGTGCAGTGCAGCAACTGAGTGCGTCTGCAGAGGATGTGATGCACGAGGCGGACAAGGACGTACCAAATGACGTAGAAATTGACGTAGTGCTTGAGACAGTTTTGCAGGAGATGTTCCCTAAATTGGAGGAAGCCTTGACAGAGGTAACGACGGGAGACCAGGTACAGGGACAAGGGGAAGCATGCGGGTCTGAAGAAAGGAATGTAATGTCGGCTTGGCCAAGTAGTGAGAAGGGGAATGAGGTGATAGAGGTGGAGGTGCACAATGAGGAAGGTCAGGAGACTAGCATGGCGGAAGAGGAAGTGTCGAGGAAGCGGGCAGCTGTCACGTCTGACTCGGATGACGTCCTCACTCCAGCACAAAGACCAGGGAAAAAGGCGGGGATTGAAGGTGTGTGTAGAGGCACAGAGAAAAAGAAACGCCAGCAAGGGGTTAGGAGTGGAGGGGATGGGGTGAGTGCCAAGGACGGTGTGTATGAGGCTACTGGACAGCGGAAAAATGTGGTGGGGAAAAGTGGGTGGAAAACGTAAGCAGGCCTAAGGTGTATGACAATTAATGTTAATGGTTTATGTAAGAGTGGTAAGTGTGTATGGTTGCGAGGACTGCTGTATCGTTACAAGGTAGATGTTGCCTTTATACAAGAGCATAACTTGAAAATAGGAAAATTGCTGGAGGTGGATGGATATAGGGCTTTTGTAACTCCAACGACACGTTTAAAAGGTGGAGTAGGTGTTTTAATTCGTGAGGCAAGCCCGTTTGTTTTGCAAAGGTTTGAGGGGGGGGCGAGGGAAGAATAATGAGAGTGGACGGGTGGTGGATGCGTGAACGCGTGTCCTTTGTTGGAGTGTATGCTCCGGCGGAGAACGATGCGAGGGTAAAATCGGCATTTGTAAGGGATGATCTGGTGTATTTCTTGAGAGCACTGCCCAGGGTTGCATTGATTGGGGGAGATTGGAATTGTATAATACGGAGATTTGATGTGATGCCAGCGGGGGCGGGATATTTTTCAAACGTGTTGCGAGACCTGTGTAGAGATATTGGGGTACGAGATGCATTTTGGGGTGGAATAGGTGAAGTGCAACATACGTATGTAAGGAGGGAATACGCAGCTAGACTGGATAGGATCTATATAACGCAAGGGGTTTCAGTGGAGTCTTTTAACACTATAGAAGCAATTTATTCAGATCACAGGGCAGTGGTGGTGGGGGTAGCATGGGACTCGTTAGTGAAACGGTTTGAAAGCTACTGGAAATTAAACACGCGACTCCTTGAGGATGAGGAAGTGGAGGAGGGGTTTGCTTCGCTGTGGAGGAAGCTAAGTGAGGAGGCAAAAAGGGTTGATAATGTTGTACGTTGGTGGGACAGTGTGGCCAAGGAGAGGATTCGTAGGTTTTACGTGGGTGAGGGGAAGCGGATAAATCGACTGAAGTATGGATTAACAAATTATTTGGAAAGTAGAATAGGATACTATCATGAACAAGGAGTAGTGGGAGGGGTATTCCAAACAGAGGCAATAGATGATCTGAAGAGCAGGATAAGAGAGGTGCAGGAGGAGAGATTTCATGCGGTGCGGGTGCAGGCGGGTGTGGAGGAAGTGCTTTGGGGGGACAAGCCATCGGCATGTGTGTTGAGGAGACAACAGCAGAGGAGGACAGCGACCACAATAGCAGATTTGGAAGTGCACACTGAGGTGAAAGGGTTTAGGGAGGGGCAGGTGTTAAAAACAACGGAGGTGATGAGTATGTTCGCGGATGCGTGGTATGGGCATTATTGGAAAAGTAAAGGAGTTAATAGGGAGGATCTTGATGGGGTGTGTGCTGTAGAGCCCGTAGCTCTGGGGAGTAAGGACAGGGAAGCTTTGGGTGGTGAGATTGAAGAGGGGGAGATATGGAGAGCGCTTGTAGACATGTGCAGAGGCAAAGCACCAGGTATTGATGGACTACCAAGTGAATTTTACTTAAAACATTGGGATCTGTTAAGGGGTTTTTTAGTAACGCTGTTCAATAGAATGAAAGATGGGGGAGAATTGGGCGAGAAGCAAAGTACAGGGGTCGTAGTGCTTGTGCCCAAGGGTAAGGGGCAGAGTACACTTAAGGATTACAGGGCGATTACTCTCATGTGTGCGGACTATAAATTGTTCGCGAAGATTTTGGGGAATAGGTTAAAATGTGTAGTGGGACGTGTAGTTTCAAAAGGTCAACTAGGGTTGCCAGGACGGTCGATGGTCATGGGGCACGGAATTCTAAAGGGGTTTGTTGAGAGTTTTGAGGGGACGCAGGAAGGAGGGGGTATGGTGGCGATTGATTGGCAGGGTGCTTATGATCAGGTGGAAAGGGAGGGTTTAAGACAGATCCTTAGCAAACAAGGTTTTGGGGATGAGATTGTGGGGTGGGTTGAAACGTTGTATAAAGGGGCAAAAGCGAGAATTCAGATCAATGGACGTGTGGGAGGTGTGGTGAACATGGATAGGGGCTTGAGGCAGGGTTGCCCGCTATCACAGTTATTATTTGCATGTGTGCAAGATCCATTTTATAGGTTGGTTGAGACCAGAGTGTGTGGTGGGGAGGGGTCGAGGGAGGGCTTGATTAGGCATCATGTGGTAGGTTACGTGGATGACACGACACTCCTAGTCCGGAAGGGAACAAGATTGAGAGAGTTGGGAGGGGTGGTTGGCATGTTTGGAGGGGCGACAGGCATGACGGTAAACGTTGAGAAAACAAAGATCATGGGGCTAGGGGAGTGGAGAGACAGAGTTGATTGGGACTGTGATGTGGTGAGAAGGCAGGAAGGGCAGTTATTAATATGTGGCATTTCGTATAGAGCGACCATACGGGAGGCTAGGGAGGCGAATTCGTTGAGAATGGTGGAACGCGTGGAACATCGGTTGGGGATGTTACGGCCTTATCACTTGACATTGTTGCAACGGGCGATTGTTATTAACGTATTGCTGTACAGTAAGGTATGGTATGTAGCAGCAGTTTTTCCATTGCTGAGGGCTGAGATTACTCGTATCCTTAGAAGTGTTTTTAGGTTCTTATGGGGCTCAGGATGTGAATGGATGAAGAGGGAGGTGGTGACTTTGCCGGTGAGGAAGGGAGGTTTAGGTTTGTTGGACCTGGGAAGGAGGGTGAAATGCATTTTCGTCAGGTGGGAGTGGAAAAGATTAGGGGGACAGAGGGGGACATGCATGCAAAGGTTACATGATATTTTGAGGGGAATGTATGTGGGTGGGGAATGGAGGGAGTGTGAGATTTTGTTGAGGGCACTTTTGTGGGCGCGCGAGCCAGACAAATTAAAGGTGAGGGATTTATATCGAATATTGAGGGTAGAGGAGACGGCCCCAGTTGAGGGGCTGTTCCCGATGTATGCATGGGGAGCTATATGGAGTCTGTTCGGTAAACTAAAGCTAGGGCCCAGGGTGCGAGAGATCATGTTTAAATTTTTACACGGGATTCTGCCTACTGGATCAGTCCTCAGAAACAGACGTGTGGTAGAGGAGGGTTGGTGTGGGTTATGTGGGGAGTTGGAAACAGCCTATCACGTGGTATACTTTTGCGATTATTTGGGGAGTGTGAGGGAATGGCTGGGGAAAGTGGTCAGGAGGATAGGAGGAACTTGGGTGTCAGTGTTGAAAGCGCTGAGTCTTGATATAGGGGGGGTGGGGGAGAATGTGGCACGGGGAGTAGCTTATATCGTGGTGGATTTCGTGTACATATCGTGGGGAATGAGAGGGGTGGATAATGGGGAGACGAGGAAACGAGTTTTAGCGAGGATTTTTTGTAGGACAATGAATAGGAATCGGGAAATTTATGGGAGGAGATGGGAGGGAGCTTTCACTGAGGGTTACAGGTCCATAACTGTTGGGGAGTTGCTAGAGTTGTGAGGGGGGGGGGGAAGTGGGTTTAGATTGTTGTGTAAAGCATTCGATAAAAAAACGGGGGGTACCAAACGGGCTTGCCAAACGAAAGATGTTGGTTTGGTGTGCATGTGCCTGGGTGAGTGATAAGTGCAAGAGAGAACGATTGTGTGTAATTGGGATGTGCATGGGAGTGCTGAGTTCATGCATTCTTAGTAGTTATTTAATATTGTTAATTAATGCCTTCTGCTGAAGGCTATCGTAGTAGAGTATAAAAGTAGAAGTCTGAGAATGCTGCATGGGACAGCAATAAAGATAGGATTTGACTCCCATTGTAAACTAATTCAGTTTCTAATGTATAGTATATATAAATAATATTAGGACAGCAGCTGGCGTTTTCACTACTGTAGAGTTGTTATTGTTTTCAATATAATATGTTCTTAAGTTTAATTTAGTATGGTTAGTTTATGAGTTAAATAAACAACGGTGAAATGCTGTACATTTTGGTGAGCTGCGGTAAATAGGGGGGGGGGGGGTTATACTGCTTGCATTTTTGCGGCATGTAATTATTGTGTGTGAATATTGAAATTAGCAGTCGGGAAGGAGTAAGAGGATTCTTTATTTTGTATTACTTGAATAGTTATATTTTGTAGTAATGAATTATGTATATGGCAGTATTCACCTATCAGCTGCATGACATATTACTGCATATTGCAGTGTATAGAAATTGATGAATTTATATTGTCTGTCGATGCTCTCATACTGTATGCTTTTGTTAATATATTGTATGTTATAAATAAAATATAAAAAAGAAAAAAATACTGCATCATGAACTTACCCTAACACTCTACGTATAATGAGTTTAACCTTACATAATGTATGAGAAACTTTACCTAACATACTGTATAACAAACTTAACCTAACATACTGTTAATGACCTTAACTAACCATACTGTATAATAAACTTTACCTAACATACTGTATAATAAACTTAACCAAACAAACTGTATAATAAACTTAACCTAACATACTGTATAAGGAACTTAACCTAACACACCGTATAATACCTAACATACTGTATAAGGAACTTAACCTAACACACTGTATAATACCTAACATACTGTATAATACCTAACATACTGTACAATAAACTTAACATATTTTATAATGAACTTAACCTAACAAATTGCCATTTTTGTGGAAATTGGTGTCACGCCCCTTGTGCAGATATCCAAGAACTAGCTACAAGCAGTATTAAAACAGGGAAGTGTTTTTGGGTATGCCCAAATGAGATAAATCTATGGACTAAAATCACATGGTATTAAAAGAGGATAACATCAAAGCTGCTTTCATAGACAACCTGGAAGCTTTCTACAACAGATGGGAACATAAAAAGTCTGGGCTGAATGGTACTGCCCTTGATGCTGGCCATGTAGTCAGAAACTGTAAGGCTGGAGGTGATGTCCTGGTAGTCAGTAAATGTGGGGCTGATAGTGCTGTCCTAGGAGAAAGTAATGGTGAAGCTGGAGATTTTGTCCAGGTAGTCGGGAATTATACGCAGGAAGGAATGCATATAAATGACCTCATGGGAGACAGGAGCCGTAGTGGGGAATCAAGTGTAGTCAAAGATAAGATAAAACCAACATTGCAAACTAGAAATACCACAGGAAATAGCAAACAAGAGGACTCCACTAGCAATAGTGAGGATATATTACCAAAAACAATTGGTGGGAGTTCCATTGTTGGTGCTAGGGAGGATAGGAATAAGACAGGTAAACATGCACCAACAGAGAATACAGTCAAAAATCCAAGGCAAACGGAAACCAAGCCTGTGCACATACTATGCACTTGGTATCTGCAGGCATGGGAAATCTGGAAAAACAGATGGGACGTGCAACTATGACCACCCTAGAAAATGCCGTGCCCATATGACAAACAGGAAAATGCAAACTCCCTTCCTGTAAGCTTTTTCACCCTGAAATGTGTACCTCTTCAGTACAGGAAAGACTGTGCTATAACTTAAATTGCCAGGCATACCATCTAAAGGGGACAAAAAGATACAAAACATCCAGGCCATGGGAAAACCTGGGTAGACACAGCCACTCAAGAGGGAGAGGTTTTTTAGTGCCAGGAAGGAAAAAAAACTGGCAGGAAATGGCAGAAATCGTACACCAAATCCAGTCATTCCTGGAGTGGAACCACAGTCGATGGCCTCCACTCCAAACCAACAGATACAGATACTAATGCCGGAAAAAAAATCCCCCCCCCCCCAGTACCAACATTACCACCAGTCCGATGACATTCTTCTTTGCAAATATACAGGGTCTAAAGCCAGCAACAAATAACAAAATACCTTTCATCCGTGGACTGCTTGCAGAGGCAAAGGCAATGTTCGCGGCTTTCACCGAGACCCACATAAAGGATCACTTGGACAACGAAATATGGATCCCAGGTTACAACCTACACAGATGCGACAGAGTGAACAGGCAAATTGGGGGGGGGGGGGGGGTTGGCCTGTACATTGCAGAGTCACTTGTTTGCACAGAACTGCTAAATGCCTCAAATGATGTTTACCTGGAGTTTACCTGAAGAGAGTTCCGGGGGTCAATGCCCCCACAGCCCGGTCTGTGACCAGGCCTCCTGGTGGATCAGTAGGACATAGTAGATAGTAGAGGGTGATGGTGGGGATAGTAAAGGGTGATGGTGGGGATAGTAAGGGGTGATGGTGGACATAGTAGATTGTAGAGGGTGATGGTGGAGATAGTAGATTGTACAGGGTGATGGTGGGGATAGTAGATAGTACAGGGTGATGGTGGAGATAGTAGATAGTACAGGGTGATGGTGGGGATAGTAGAGGGTGATGGTGGACATAGTAGATAGTAGTGGGTGATGGTGGGAATAGTAAAGGGTGATGGTGAACATAGTAGATTGTAGAGGGTAATGGAGATAGTAATTAGTACAGGGTGTGATGGTGGGGATAGTAGAGGGTGATGGTGGGGATAGTAGAGGATGATGGTGGGGATAATAGATGGTGATGGTGGGGACAGTAGATAGTAGAGGGTGATGGTGGGGATAGTAGAGGGTGATGGTGGGGATAATAGATGGTGATGGTGGGGATAGTACAGGGTGATGGTGGGGACAGTAGAACGTGATGGTGAGGATAGTAGGTGATGGTGGGGACAGTAGTGGGTAATGGTGGCGATAGAAGGTGATGGTGAGGATAGTAGAGGGTGATTGTGAAGATAGTAGAGGGTAACGGTGGGGATAGTAGAGGGTGATGGTGGGGATAGTAGAGGGTGATGGTGGGGATAGTAGAGGGTGATGGTGGGGATAGTAGAGGGTTATGGTGGAGATAGTAGAGGGTTATGGTGGAGATAGTAGAGGGTTATGGTGGGGATAGTAGAGGGTGATGGTGGGGACAGTAGAGGGTGATGGTGGGGACAGTAGAGGGTGATGGTGGGGATAGTAGAGGGTGATGGTGGGGATAGTAGAGGGTGATGGTGGGGATAGTAGAGGGTGATGGTGGGGATAGTAGAGGGTGATGGTGGGGATAGTAGAGGGTGATGGTGGGGATAGTAGAGGGTAATGGTGGGGATAGTATACTAGCAAGACAGCCACCCACATACTGGGTCACTGCTTCATTATCATTACTATTATTACTACAACTACTATTACTATTAATAGTATTACTGCAGTGGTAAATAAGTTGGTAGAGAAAACTTTACATAACAGATAAAGTGTTTTTCACAGTGTTATGGATATTTATTGTGACTAGTTGGTAATAGTTACAGCTCCTGGCCCAGAAATAATATAATAACTGACCTCCATCATGCTGGTTTTCAGGTTAAAATGTTTTGTTGTGTCAATGATAAGAAAAAAACAAAAAATTAACCAAACCTAGCAAACCCACCTAAGCTAAAATAACTTGATGTTATTCCTAAGTTATCCTGGTAGGTAATTTATACATTACTAAGTTATGATAATTATACTTGCGTAGCTGTACCTATATAAACTTACAACAGTCTAGTGTTGACTGACACTGTGCTGCCACTGACACGAGTCAACACTCAGTGTTGACTGACACTGTGCTGCCACTGACACGAGTCAACACTCAGTGTTGACTGACACTGTGCTGCCACTGACACGACTCAACACTCAGTGTTGACTGACACTGTGCTGCCACTGACACGACTCAACACTCAGTGTTGACTGACACTGTGCTGCCACTGACACGACTCAACACTCAGTGTTGACTGACACTGTGCTGCCACTGACACGACTCAACACTCAGTGTTGACTGACACTGTGCTGCCACTGACACGACTCAACACTCAGTGTTGACTGACACTGTGCTGCCACTGACACGACTCAACACTCAGTGTTGACTGACACTGTGCTGCCACTGACACGACTCAACACTCAGTGTTGACTGACACTGTGCTGCCACTGACACGACTCAACACTCAGTGTTGACTGACACTGTGCTGCCACTGACACGACTCAACACTCAGTGTTGACTGACACTGTGCTGCCACTGACACGACTCAACACTCAGTGTTGACTGACACTGTGCTGCCACTGACACGACTCAACACTCAGTGTTGACTGACACTGTGCTGCCACTGACACGACTCAACACTCAGTGTTGACTGACACTGTGCTGCCACTGACACGACTCAACACTCAGTGTTGACTGACACTGTGCTGCCACTGACACGACTCAACACTCAGTGTTGACTGACACTGTGCTGCCACTGACACGACTCAACACTCAGTGTTGACACTGACCTGCCACTGACACGACTCAACACTCAGTGTTGACTGACACTGTGCTGCCACTGACACGACTCAACACTCAGTGTTGATTGACACTGTGCTGCCACTGACACGACTCAACACTCAGTGTTGACTGACATTGTGCTGCCACTGACACGACTCAACACTCAGTGATGACTGACACTGACCTGCCACTGACACGACTCAACACTCAGTGTTGACTGACACTGACCTGCCACTGACACGACTCAACACTCAGTGTTGACTGACACTGTGCTGCCACTGACACGACTCAACACTCAGTGTTGACTGACACTGTGCTGCCACTGACACGACTCAACACTCAGTGTTAACTAACAGAGACGTGCTATGATAATTTATGTCACTGCTAAATATATTAATACATTCACTAATCAATGAGTTATTTTCAATATTTGACATATTATTTTCACTTACAAATGAACCAGTTTCACTGATCAATGAACATTTATCACAAACATCTTCCACAATAATCATTTACCAACAAATTCAGGGACAGCAGGTGTAAGTTGGCTAACATCCAGGTACCTACTTACTACTAGGTGAACAAGGACAACAGGTGTACCGTTACTAACACCCAGGTACCTACTTACTGCTAGTTAAACAAGGACAGCAGGTGTATGGTGACTAAGATCCAGGTACCTACTTACTACTAGGTGAACAAGGATAGCAGGTGTATGGTGACTAACACCCAGGTACCTACTTACTACTAGGTAAACAAGGATAGCAGGTGTACAGTGACTAACACCCAGGTACCTACTTACTACTAGGTGAACAAGGGTACCAGGTGTATGGTGACTAACACCCAGGTACCTGCTTACTACTAGGTGAACAAGGATACCAGGTGTATGGTGACTTACACCCAGGTACCTGCTTACTACTAGGTGAACAAGGATAGCAGGTGTATGGTGACTAACACCCAGCACCTACTTACTGCTAGGTGAACAAGGACAACAGGTGTACGGTAGCTAACACCCAGGTACCTACTTACTACTAGGTGAACAAGGACAGCAGGTGTACGGTGACTAACACCCAGGTACCTACTTACTGCTAGTTAAACAAGGATAGCAGGTGTATGGTGACTAACACCCAGGTACCTACTTACTGCTAGTTAAACAAGGATAGCAGGCGTACGGTGACTAACGCCCAGGTACATACTTACTACTAGGTGAACAAGGATAGCAGGTGTACGGTGACTAACACCCAGGTACCTACTTATTGCTAGTTAAACATGGACAGCAGGTGTATGGCGACTAAGATCCAGGTACCTACTTACTACTAGGTTTAACTGGAGTTTAACTGGAGAGAGTTCCGGGGGTCAGCGCCCCCGCGGCCCGGTCTGTGACCAGGCCTCCTGGTGGATCAGAGTCTGATCAACCAGGCTGTTACTGCTGGCTGCACGCAATCCAAAGTACGAGCCACAGCCTGGCTGGTCAGGTACCGATTTTAGGTGCTTGTCCAGTGCCAGCTTGAAGACTGTCAGTGGTCTATTGGTAATCCCCCTTATGTATGCTGGGAGGCAGTTGAACAGTCTCGGTCCCCTGACACTTATTGTATGGTCTCTTAACATGCTAGTGACACCCCTGCTTTTCATTACCTGGAGTTTACCTGGAGAGAGTTTCGGGGGTCAACGCCCCCGCGGCCCGGTCTGTGACCAGGCCTCCTGGTGGATCAGCGCCTGATCAACCAGGCTGTTGCTGCTGGCTGCACGCAAACCAACATACGAGCCACAGCCCGGCTGATCAGGAACTGACTTTAGGTGCTTGTCCAGTGCCAGCTTGAAGACTGCCAGGGGTCTGTTGGTAATCCCCCTTATGTGTGCTGGGAGGCAGTTGAACAGTCTCGGGCCCCTGACACTTATTGTATGGTCTCTTAACGTGCTAGTGACACCCCTGCTTTTCATTGGGGGGATGGTGCATCGTCTGCCAAGTCTTTTGCTTTCGTAGTGAGTGATTTTCGTGTGCAAGTTCGGTACTAGTCCCTCTAGGATTTTCCGGGTGTATATAATCACGTATCTCTCCCTCCTGCGTTCCAGGGAATACAGGTTTAGAAACCTCAAGCGCTCCCAGTAATTGAGGTGTTTTATCTCCGTTATGCGCGCCGTGAAAGTTCTCTGTACATTTTCTAGGTCGGCAATTTCACCTGCCTTGAAAGGTGCTGTTAGAGTGCAGCAATATTCCAGCCTAGATAGAACAAGTGACCTGAAGAGTGTCATCATGGGCATGGCCTCCCTAGTTTTGAAGGTTCTCATTATCCATCCTGTCATTTTTCTAGCAGATGCGATTGATACAATGTTATGGTCCTTGAAGGTGAGATCCTCCGACATAATCACTCCCAGGTCTTTGACGTTGGTGTTTCGCTCTATTTTGTGGCCAGAATTTGTTTTGTACTCTGATGAAGATTTAATTTCCTCATGTTTACCATATCTGAGTAATTGAAATTTCTCATCGTTGAACTTCATATTGTTTTCTGCAGCCCACTGAAAGATTTGGTTGATGTCCGCCTGGAGCTTTGCAGTGTCTGCAATGGAAGACACTGTCATGCAGATTCGGGTGTCATCTGCAAAGGAAGACACGGTGCTGTGGCTGACATCCTTGTCTATGTCGGATATGAGGATGAGGAACAAGATGGGAGCTAGTACTGTGCCTTGTGGAACAGAGCTTTTCACCGTAGCTGCCTCGGACTTTACTCTGTTGACGACTACTCTCTGTGTTCTGTTAGTGAGGAAATTATAGATCCATCGACCGACTTTTCCTGTTATTCCTTTAGCACGCATTTTGTGCGCTATTACGCCATGGTCACACTTGTCGAAGGCTTTTGCAAAGTCTGTATATATTACATCTGCATTCTTTTTGTCTTCTAGTGCATTTAGGACCTTGTCGTAGTGATCCAATAGTTGAGACAGACAGGAGCGACCTGTTCTAAACCCATGTTGCCCTGGGTTGTGTAACTGATGGGTTTCTAGATGGGTGGTGATCTTGCTTCTTAGGACCCTTTCAAAGATTTTTATGATATGGGATGTTAGTGCTATTGGTTTGTAGTTCTTTGCTGTTGCTTTACTGCCCCCTTTGTGGAGTGGGGCTATGTCTGTTGTTTTTAGTAACTGAGGGACGACCCCCGTGTCCATGCTCCCTCTCCATAGGATGGAAAAGGCTCGTGATAGGGGCTTCTTGCAGTTCTTGATGAACACAGAGTTCCATGAGTCTGGCCCTGGGGCAGAGTGCATGGGCATGTCATTTATCGCCTGTTCGAAGTCATTTGGCGTCAGGATAACATCGGATAGGCTTGTATTAATCAAATTTTGTGGCTCTCTCATAAAAATTCATTTTGATCTTCGACTCTCAGTCTGGTTAGCGGCTTGCTAAAAACTGAGTCATATTGGGACTTGAGTAGCTCACTCATTTCCTTGCTGTCATCTGTGTAGGACCCATCTTGTTTAAGTAGGGGCCCAATACTGGACGTTGTTCTCGATTTTGATTTGGCATAGGAAAAGAAATACTTTGGGTTTCTTTCGATTTCATTTATGGCTTTTAGTTCTTCCCGCGATTCCTGACTCCTAAAGGATTCTTTTAGCTTAAGTTCGATGCTTGTTATTTCTCTGACCAGTGTCTCCCTACGCATTTCAGATATATTGACCTCTTTTAGCCGCTCTGTTATTCTTTTCCGTCGCCTGTAAAGGGAGCGCCTGTCTCTTTCTATTTTACATCTACTCCTCCTTTTTCTTAGAGGAATAAGCCTTGTGCATACATCGAGTGCCACCGAGTTAATCTGTTCTAGGCATATAAGTTGGGGTCTGTGTTGCTTAGTATATCTTCCCAGCTTATATCGGTTAGGACTTGGTTTACTTGGTCCCACTTTATGTTTTTGTTATTGAAGTTGAATTTGGTGAATGCTCCCTCGTGACTAGTCTCATTTTGTCGGTCTGGGGCTCCACGCATACATGTCTGAACCTCAATTATGTTGTGATCTGAGTATATTGTTTTTGATATGGTGACATTTCTTATCAGATCATCATTGTTAGTGAAGATGAGGTCTAGTGTATTCTCCAGTCTAGTAGGCTCTATTATTTGCTGGTTTAAATTGAATTTTGTGCAGAGATTTAAAAGCTCGCATGAGTGTGAGTTTTCATCAGAGCTGCCTCCTGGTGTTATTACTGCAATATTATGGCCCTGTGGTCTGGTGGCTAAAGCTCCCGCTTCACACACGGAGGGCCCGGGTTCGATTCCCGGTGGGTGGAAATTCCGACACGTTTCCTTACACCTATTGTCCTGTTCACCTAGCAGCAAATAGGTACCTGGGTGTTAGTCGACTGGTGTGGGTCGCATCCTGGGGGACAAGATTAAGGACCCCAATGGAAATAAGTTAGACAGTCCTCGATGACGCACTGACTTTCTTGGGTTATCCTGGGTGGCTAACCCTCCGGGGTTAAAAATCCGAACGAAATCTTATCTTATCTTATCTTATCTCTCTCCATTTTAGGTGCCTTAAGTTGAAATCCCCCAGGAGCAAGATGTTGGGTGCAGGAGCTGGAAGATTTTCCAGACAGTGGTCAATTTTTAACAGCTGTTCCTGGAATTGCTGGGATGTTGCATCCGGAGGCTTGTAGTTGCATCCGGAGGGGGGATGTTGCATCGTCTGCCAAGTCTTTTGCTTTCATTGTGAGTGATTTTCGTGTGCAAGTTCGGTACTAGTCCCTCTGATTTTCCAGGTGTATATAATCATGTATCTCTCCCTCCTGCGTTCCAGGGAATACAGGTTTAGGAACCTCAAGCGCTCCCAGTAATTGAGGTGTTTTATCTCCGTTATGCACGCCGTGAAGGTTCTCAGTACATTTTCTAGGTCAGCAATTACACCTGCCTTGAAAGGTGAACAAGGATAGCAGGTGTACGCTGACTAACACCCAGGTACCTGCTTACTGCTAGTTAAACAAGGACAGCAGGTTTTTTTTTTTATATATTTTTATATATTTACAGCATATACATTGTGCTATACATAAGTTCACTGGAGCCAAGACACCAACAGTCATAACAGTTCAAAATGCAATACCAAATACATAACAGTTCAACAATAAAGTCGGTTCCTGATCAGCCGGGCTGTGACTCGTACGTTGGTTTGCGTGCAGCCAGCAGTAACAGCCTGGTTGATCAGGCTCTGATCCACCAGGAGGCCTGGTCACAGACCGGGCCGCGGGGGCGTTGACCCCCGGAACTCTCTCCATGTAAACTCCAGGTAAACAAGCCACCGACTGTAGCCATGTCCCATCCCCTATCCACCTTTCACATATATGCTTTCCTACATATACACTGAACACACACGTATACCTAAACATGTACAACTAACAATATGTAGGAAAGCACATATGTGAAAGGTGGATAGGGAATGGGACATAGCTACAGTCGGTGGCTTGTGTGTTTATTGTTGAACTGACTTACAATGTTCGTCATGATTCAAACACACCCTAACACTTTACATAAAATGACCAAAACAGCTCTATTTTAGGTCACATATATATGAGGGAAAACTCCACCAAAACGTTATAGTGCATTTAAAGCAGTACTTTATTATACATAACATATAACAGTGACAACCTTCAGATATCCTCACAACATAAATTCAAAGGGTTAATTAATGTATGGAAGAGGGTAAGGTACCTAGGGATTGGCAGAGAGCATTCATAGTTCCTTTGTATAAAGGCAAAGGGGACAAGAGAGAGTGCAAAAATTATAGGGTTATAAGTCTGTTGAGTATACCTGGTAAAGTGTATGGTAGAGTTATTATTGAAAGAATTAAGAGTAAGACGGAGAATAGGATAGCAGATGAACAAGGAGGCTTTAGGAAAGGTAGGGGTGTGTGGACCAGGTGTTTACAGTGAAACATATAAGTGAACAGTATTTAGATAAGGCTAAAGAGGTTTTTGTGGCATTTATGGATTTGGAAAAGGCGTATGACAGGGTGGATAGGGGAACAATGTGGCAGATGTTGCAGGTGTATGGTGTAGGAGGTAGGTTACTGAAAGCAGTGAAGAGTTTTTACGAGGATAGTGAGGCTCAAGTTAGAGTATGTAGGAAAAAGGGAGATTATTTCCCAGTAAAAGTAGGCCTTAGACAAGGATGTGTGATGTCACCGTGGTTGTTTAATATATTTATAGATGGGGTTGTAAGAGAAGTAAATGCGAGGGTCTTGGCAAGAGGCGTGGAGTTAAAAGATAAAGAATCACACACAAAGTGGGAGTTGTCACAGCTGCTCTTTGCTGATGACACTGTGCTCTTGAGAGATTCTGAAGAGAAGTTGCAGAGATTGGTGGATGAATTTGGTAGGGTATGCAAAAGAAGAAAATTAAAATTGAATACAGGAAAGAGTAAGGTTATGAGGATAACAAAAAGATTAGGTGATGAAAGATTGGATATCAGATTGGAGGGAGAGAGTATGGAGGAGGTGAATGTATTCAGATATTTGGGAGTGGACGTGTCAGCGGATGGGTCTATGAAAGATGAGGTGAATCATAGAATTGATGAGGGGAAAAGGGTGAGCGGTGCACTTAGGAGTCTGTGGAGACAAATAACTTTGTCCTTGGAGGCAAAGAGGGGAATGTATGAGAGTATAGTTTTACCAACGCTCTTATATGGGTGTGAAGCATGGGTGATGAATGTTGCAGCGAGGAGAAGGCAATGTGTGGTGTGAATATAATGCAGAGAATTCGTAGTTTGATTAGATTTTAGATTTTGCCACCGAAGTTGCTAGTTTATTGTGCACCCCATATCCATCATGTGGACGGTAGCGCAAGAGCATATGGATACACAAAAGGCCCAGGAACTAGGCCCCAAAGGGTTAACAGGAATACATATGGATTTATATCTACATATCTATAGTTCACTTATCTGTTACAAGCAAATTTAGGAAATTTGCTTAGTATATCTGGTATCTTATTTTCATTAATAAGATATCTTGACATGTCACATAGGTTATTATACTGTCTGTCTCTGTATTCCTCAATAAGTGGACAATTAAGCACATAGTGTTCAAGACAGTGACCATATGCCTGATCACATAATTTACATTTAGTTTGATCATCATCTGTGTGTCTCCCAAACTGCCATAAGTATTTGTAACCAAGCCTAAGCCTGGCCACTACAACATCAGTCAGTCTTTTCACATTGCAAGTTGCTCCATAAACATACTTATCTACTTTCATGTTATCATAGTGGGTTATAGATCTACTCAAGCTTCTAACTGCATTCCTATAACAATCATTTTCATTATTTACTTCTCTCCTAATATTATTCCTAATGCTAGACACAGTTATACCAAAGTTATATTCTACATTCTCCTTCTGGGTACTCTTCTTGGCTAACATATCAACTTTATCATGAAGGAGTAACTACTCCTTCGTAGTTTGGAAGTTAGGAGGAGGTGCGGGATTACGAAAACTGTTGTCCAGAGGGCTGAGGAAGGGTTGTTGAGGTGGTTCGGACATGTAGAGAGAATGGAGCGAAACAGAATGACTTCAAGAGTGTATCAGTCTGTAGTGGAAGGAAGGCGGGGTAGGGGTCGGCCTAGGAAAGGTTGGAGGGAGGGGGTAAAGAAAGTTTTGTGTGCGAGGGGCTTGGACTTCCAGCAGGCATGCATGAGCGTGTTTGATAGGAGTGAATGGAGACAAATGGTTTTAATACTTGACGTGCTGTTGGAGTGTGAGCAAAGTAACATTTATGAAGGGATTCAGGGAAACCGGCAGGCCGGACTTGAGTCCTGGAGATGGGTAGTACAGTGCCTGCACTCTGAAGGAGGGGTGTTAATGTTGCAGTTTAAAAACTGTAGTGTAAAGCATCCTTCTGGCAAGACAGTGATGGAGTGAATGATGGTGAAAGTTTTTCTTTTACGGGCCACCCTGCCTTGGTGGGAATCAGCCAGTGTGTTAATAAAAAATAAAAAATAACTGTGGAAAATTGGTTTCCACAATAACAGAGTCCTCTACAAAACCCAGGTATCCCCGGGTGTACAGGACAACAACATAAGCAAAGTACGTTAAGTGGAACGCAATACATGTAAAGCATACCGTTCAATAGAGAATCCACAACACTATAATGGATAACTAATCATACAAAAGCAGACATGTTTATTATTGCAACTTAAATAAACAAAACAACCTCACACACCTTATACACACAATAATGTAGTGCAACAACACTACTTACATATTTTATTCAAAACCGTCTAAAAACAATGTGAAAAACATATTTTACACAACCACCCAGACCACACTCACACCACAAAAGAAGCATATTTGTTATATTACCAAACATACCTCACGCGCTAACACCTAAACACACTTCCACACTCAAGAAACTAGCCCGCCGCTACCCCTTACTTTATACTTAAATCTCTTAAATCCTTCAACCTGAATCTACGATAACCTTCAGTAAATGCTGTCTCCCATCTTCCCCCATAAAGATCCCTATTGCGACACTTAGTTCTATATATTGTAGCCCCTAACACTTTTATCCTTTCCCCTACACCCACCTCCCTCATGGCCCAAGATGAATAAATAAAATCAGTAACCACATACACAACCGCATTCACCACCATCTGACTCCACCCACCTATATCTAAACTTAACACCCTCAACACCTGTAACCCTTCCTCACCCACCAACCTAGCTATCCTACTTAACCATACCCTCACATCTTCTAAATAAGTACAAAAGTACACTGCATGAAATATAGTTTCCGGACATCCACACGCTTTGCACTCCCCACCCTCCCTTAATCTCCTATTAAATAACACAACACCAGACGGCAAGATCCCATGTAAAAACCTAAACATAACCTCCCTAACACCTGGTTTTACACGTAGTTGCTGAAGACATTTCCATATATTCCCCCATGCATACATAGGGTATGCCCCCTCAAATGCCGCCACCACAGACCCACCCCCCACCCTCTCAAGAACCCTCAATTTAAGCCGATCCGGATCCCTCACCGCCAGTAAAGCTCGCAACATAGCCTCTCCAAACATTAAATCCCTACCCCTCCACCACTTGGAGTTTACCTGAGGAGAGTTCCGGGGATCAACGCCCCCGCGGCCTGGTCTGTGACCAGGCCTCCTGGTGGATCAGAGCCTGATCAACCAGGCTGTTACTGCTGGCTGCACGCAAACCAACGTACGAGCCACAGCCCGGCTGGTCAGGTACCGACTTTAGGTGCTTGTCCAGTGCCAGCTTGAAGACTGCCAGGGGTCTATTGATAATCCCCCTTATGTATGCTGGGAAGCAGTTGAACAGTCTCGGGCCCCTGACACTTATTGTATGGTCTCTTAACGTGCTAGTGACACCCCTGCTTTTCATTGGGGGGATGTTGCATCATCTGCCAAGTCTTTTGCTTTCGTAGTGAGTGATTTTCGTGCGCAAGTTCGGTACTAGTCCCTCTAGGATTTTCCAGGTGTATATAATCATGTATCTCTCCTGTCTGCGCTCCAGGGAATACAGGTTCAGGAACTTCAAGTGCTCCCAGGAATTGAGGTGTTTTATCTCCGTTATGTGCGCCGTGAAGGTTCTCTGTACATTTTCTAGGTCAGCAATTTCACCTGCCTTGAAAGGTGCTGTTAGTGTGCAGCAATATTCCAGCCTAGATAGAACAAGCGACCTGAAGAGTGTCATCATGGACTTGGCCTCCCTAGTTTTGAAGGTTCTCATTATCCATCTTGTCATTTTTCTAGCAGATGCGATTGATACAATGTTATGGTTCTTGAAGGTGAGATCCTCCGACATGATCACTCCCAGGCCTTTGACATTGGTTTTTCGCTCTATTTTGTGGCTGGAATTTATTTTGTACTCTGATGAAGTTTTAATTTCCTCATCGTTGAATTTCATATTGTTTTCTGCAGCCCATTGAAAGATTTGGTTGATGTCCGCCTGGAGCCGTGCAGTGTCTGCAATGGAAGACACTGTCATGCAGATTCGGGTGTCATCTGCAAAGGAAGACACGGTGCTGTGGCTGACATCCTTGTCTATGTCAGATATGAGGATGAGAAACAAGACGGGAGCGAGTACTGTGCCTTGTGGAACAGAGCTTTTCACCGTAGCCGCCTCAGACTTTACTCTGTTGACTACTACTCTTTGTGTTCTGTTTGTGAGGAAATTGTAGATCCATCTACCAACTTTTCCTGTTATTCCTTTATCGCGCATTTTGTGCGCTATTACGCCATGGTCACACTTGTCGAAGGCTTTTGCAAAGTCTGTATATATTACATCTGCATTCTTTTTGTCTTCTAGTGCATCTAGGACCTTGTCGTAGTGATCCAGTAGCTGAGACAGACAGGAGCCACCTGCTCTAAACCCATGTTGCCCTGGGTTGTGTAACTGATGGGTTTCTAGATGGGTGGCGATCTTGCTTCTTAGGACTCTTTCAAAGCGTTTTATGATATGGGATGTTAGTGCTATCGGTCTGTAGTTCTTTGCTATTGCTTTACTGCCCCCTTTGTGGAGTGGGGCTATGTCTGTTGTTTTTAGTAACTGTGGGACGACCCCCGTGTCCATGCTCCCTCTCCATAGGATGGTAAAAGCTCGTGATAGGGGCTTCTTGCAGTTCTTGATGAACACGGAGTTCCATGAGTCTGGCCCTGGGGCAGAGTGCATGGGCATGTCATTTATCACCTGTTCAAAGTCATTTGGCATCAGGATAACATCAGATAGGCTTGTGTTAACCAAATTCTGTGGGTCTCTCATAAAAAATTAATTTTGATCTTCGACTCTCAGTCTGGTAAGCAGCTTGCTAAAAACTGAGTCATATTGGGACTTGAGTAGCTCACTCATTTCCTTGCTGTCATCTGTGTAGGACCCATCTTGTTTAAGTAGGGGCCCAATGCTGGATGTTGTTCTCGACTTTGATTTGGCATAAGAAAAGAAATACTTTGGGCTTCTTTCGATTTCATTTATGGCTTTTAGTTCTTCCCGCGATTCCTGACTCCTATAAGAATCCTTTAACTTAAGAAGTTCGATGTTTGCTATTTCTCTGACCAGTGACTCCCTACGCATTTCAGATATATTGGCCTCTTTTAGCCGCTCTGTTATTCTTTTCCATCGCCTGTAAAGGGAGCGCCTGTCTCTTTCTATTTTACATCTACTCCTCCTTTTTCTTAGAGGAATAAGCCTTGAGCATACATCGAGTGCCACCGAGTTAATCTGTTCTAGGCATGAGTTGATGTCTGTGTTGCTTAGTCTATCTTCCCAGCTTATATCGTTTAGGACTTGGTTTACTTGGTCCCACTTTATGTTCTTGTTATTGAAGTTTAATTTGGTGAAGGCTCCCTTGTGACTAATCTCATTATGTCGGTCTGGGGCTCCGCGCATACATGTCTGAACCTCGATTATGTTGTGATCTGAGTATATTGTTTTTGATATGGTGACGTTTCGTATCAGATCATCATTGTTAGTGAAGATGAGGTCTATTGTATTCTCCAGTCTAGTAGGCTCTATTATTTGCTGGTTTAAATTGAATTTTGTGCAGAGATTTAAAAGCTCGTGTGTGTGTGAGTTCTTGTCCAATAATACGAAAAGAACTTCAATTGAACTTTATTGACTTAAGACTCAGGGAGATTGACACAAGTCAGTCCATCTATCATCATTCCACCATGCAGGAGGAGCCACATGTCTATGGTGCATCCAACATGATGTCACTACCGCCCGGCTCTGGCTGGGTTACAAGTATCTATGGCAGCTTAAATCACCACCACCAGATGTAGACCAAACGAAATGTAAACTTTGCCAGATGGACTATTGTCACACTCTGCGTCATTATGTACTGGAGTGTGATCAAATTAATGAATTTAGAGACAACTCACTCAGAAATGTTCAAGAAATGGCAAGGTATTTCATCCACAGTGGTATATTACAGACCATTCTGGAGAAATACCCTGACTTTGCTAGCTGTACATAATGCATTACCACATGTGTGTGTGTGTGTGTGTGTGTGTGTGTGTGTGTGTGTGTGTGTGTACTCACCTATTTGTACTCACCTATTTGTGGTTGCAGGGGTCGAGTCATAGCTCCTGGCCACGCCTCTTCGCTGATTGCTACTAGGTCCTCTCTCTCCCTGCCCCATGAGCTTTATCATACCTCGCCTTAAAACTATGTATGGTTCCCGCCTCCACTACGTCACTTTCTAGGCTATTCCACGGCCTGACTACTCTATGACTGAAGAAATACTTCCACCCCTCTCTCTCTTGTCTTACTTCTGTCACCTTGTCATAAAACTCTAGTAGGTTTGTGACACAGGATTTTCCTTCCTTGAAACCGTGCTGGTTGTCAATTATACACTTGTTTCTTTCCAGGTGCTCCACCACTCTCCTCCTGATGATCTTCTCCATGACCTTGCATACTATACACGTTAGTGATACAGGTCTGTAGTTTAGTGCCTCATGTCTGTCTCCCTTTTTAAAAATTGGGACTACATTTGCCATCTTCCATACCTCGGGGAGTTGCCCAGTTTCAAATGATGTGTTGAAGATCTTTGTTAATGGCACACACAATATCTCTGCTCCCTCTTTAAGGACCCACGGAGAGATGTTGTCTGGTCCCACCGCCTTTGAGGTGTCAAGTTCGCACAGCAGCTTCTTCACCTCCTCCTTGGTTATATGTACCTCATCCAGCACTTGCTGGTGTACCCCCCTGTTCTGATTTCCTGGAGTCCTTCTGGTTTCCACTGTAAATACTTCTTTAAATCTCGTGTTGAGCTCCTGACATACCTCTCGGTCGTTTCTTGTGAATTCCCCATCACCCTTCCTCAGTCTGATTACCTGGTCCTTGACTGTTGTTTTCCTCCTGATGTGGCTGTATAACAGCTTCGGCTCAGTCTTGACTTTCGATGCTATGTCATTTTCATATTGTCGCTGAGCCTCCCTTCTTATCTGTGCATATTCGTTTCTGGCTCTTTGGCTAATCTCTTTATTTTCCTGAGTTCTCTGTCTTCTGTACCTTTTCCATTCTCTAGTACACCTAGTTTTTGCCTCCCTACACCTTTGGGTGAACCAAGGACTCGTTCTGTTCTTCCCATTATTTCTGTTTCCCTTGGGAACAAACCTCTCCTCAGCCTCCTTGCATTTTGTTGCCATGTAGTCCATCATTTCTTGTACTGGTTTTCCTGTCAGTTCCCTTTCCCACTGAATGTCTTGAAGGAAGTTCCTCAAGCCTGAGTAGTTCCCCCTTTTGTAGTTTGGTTTTTCCCACCCTATTCCTGCTGTCATGGAGTAACTCTGGGTATTGATAATTTCAGAAATTGTGTAAAAACAAAGATGAATAGGAAAAATGTGCAGAAGAAAAAACATATGATGGTATTTTATGCTAACAGTCGAAGTGCAAGAAATAAAATTAATGAACTACGTTTGGTAGCATGTGCTGGGAACTTTGATATCATTGCATTAACTGAAACGTGGTATGATTTAAAGAGTCGGGATATGACTGCTGAGTGTAATATTCAGGGATTTAAGTTGTTCAATGTGGATAGATGTAATGGGAAGGGGGGAGGAGTTGCATTATATGTTCGAGAAAATATTAATTGTTGCATAAAAACAGGTATAAAAATAGATGGAGCAGTAACAGAATCTGTTTGGGTAGAGTTCGTAGAGGGTCAAGAAAAACTAATTCTAGGTGTAATATACCGACCTCCAGGCTTGGATCACGATAGAGGGAGACTTCTTTGGGACGAAATTGTTAGGACTTCTAGACACAATAACATAGTCATAGTAGGGGACTTTAACTTTAGTCAAATTGACTGGAATTCTTTGACAGGTAATCTAGAGTCCAGTGACTTTATGGAAACAGTCCAGGACTGTTTTCTGAAGCAGAGCGTAACAGAGCCTACCAGGGGTAATAATTTGCTAGACCTAGTCTTGATAAATTAGACACATGTGCAACTCTTGGGTATCTTTATTGAGGAAACGTTTCGCCACACAGTGGCTTCATCAGTCCATACGTAGGAGAAACTTGAAGAACAGGAGGAGAATGAGGTAATCAGTCCCTCAACCTTGAGTCGATGTGTTCAGTCCATCAATCTTGAATAGAATACGGCATATGAGCAGAGAAGCAGCTTATAAACCGTATGGCAGGAGAGGTACAGCAGTCATAGGTGGTGTCACATTTGTTCAATGTGGAAGTAGGTCGTGCCCAAGAATTAGGGCACGACCTACTTCCACTGGAGAAGTTCAGTTCCATAGTCATGGAACTGAACTTCTCCAGGCCGAGGGACTGACAACCTCAAATTCTACGACTTCAAGGGTGATGGACTGATTACATCGTCTTCACATCTCTACTGTCCCTGCCTACTTTCTGTATTCGACTGAAGAAGCCTACTGTGTAGGCGAAACGTTTCGGAATAAAGTTGTCTAACTGTTGCATATGTGTCTTACCTAACAACCTGTCGGTATTGTATACCATTTTGATGAAGATTGAGACACTTATGCAGCATATGGGAATCTTTATTCAGGAAACGTTTCGCCACACAGTGGCTTCATCAGTCCAATACAAAGAGGAAGGCGTAAGGAGAGGAGGAGTATGAGGTAATCAGTCCCTCAGCCTGGAGTCGATGTGTTCAGTCCATCAATCTTGTAGAATGTACAGCATAGGGCCTCCGCCTGCTTCACCTCACCTCACTACAGTATATAAGCCACGTCTACGGCCCTATGCTGTACATTCTACAAGATTGATGGACTGAACACATCGACTCCAGGCTGAGGGACTGATTACCTCATACTCCTCCTCTCCTTACGCCTTCCTCTTTGTATTGGACTGATGAAGCCACTGTGTGGCGAAACGTTTCCTGAATAAAGATTCTCATATGCTGCATAAGTGTCTCAATCTTCAACTTGTCGGTTTTTCAAACCATTCATCACATACCATTTTGATGTTTAACCTCAGATAAGTTGAAGATTGAGACACTTATGCAGCATATGGAAATCTTTATTCAGGAAACGTTTCGCCACACAGTGGCTTCATCAGATAAGCTCTCTAGATTGTGTATAATTCTGGCCAGCATTATTTTCATAGATTTAGTTAGAGTGAGGTTTTCTGAGTATGATACACATTAATCTCCAGTCAAATTGGTGAGTGATAATAAGATATTATCTTTCTGCTATGGACCACTACGACAAGGTCCTAAATGCACTAGAAGACAAAAAGAATGCAGATGTAATATATACAGACTTTGCAAAAGCCTTCGACAAGTGTGACCATGGCGTAATAGCGCACAAAATGCGTGCTAAAGGAATAACAGGAAAAGTCGGTCGATGGATCTATAATTTCCTCACTAACAGAACACAGAGAGTAGTCGTCAACAGAGTAAAGTCCGAGGCAGCTACGGTGAAAAGCTCTGTTCCACAAGGCACAGTACTCGCTCCCATCTTGTTCCTCATCCTTATATCCGACATAGACAAGGATGTCAGCCACAGCACCGTGTCTTCCTTTGCAGATGACACCCGAATCTGCATGACAGTGTCTTCCATTGCAGACACTGCAAAGCTCCAGGCAGACATCAACCAAATCTTTCAGTGGGCTGCAGAAAACAATATGAAGTTCAACGATGAGAAATTTCAATTACTCAGATATGGTAAACATGAGGAAATTAAATCTTCATCAGAGTACAAAACAAATTCTGGCCACAAAATAGAGCGAAACACCAACGTCAAAGACCTGGGAGTGATCATGTCGGAGGATCTCACCTTCAAGGACCATAACATTGTATCAATCGCATCTGCTAGAAAAATGACAGGATGGATAATGAGAACCTTCAAAACTAGGGAGGCCAAGCCCATGATGACACTCTTCAGGTCACTTGTTCTATCTAGGCTGGAATATTGCTGCACACTAACAGCACCTTTCAAGGCAGGTGAAATTGCCGACCTAGAAAATGTACAGAGAACTTTCACGGCGCGCATAACGGAGATAAAACACCTCAATTATTGGGAGCGCTTGAGGTTCCTAAACCTGTATTCCCTGGAACGCAGGAGGGAGAGATACATGATTATATACACCTGGAAAATCCTAGAGGGACTAGTACCGAACTTGCACACGAAAATCACTCATTACGAAAGCAAAAGACTTGGCAGACGATGCACCATCCCCCCAATGAAAAGCAGGGGTGTCACTAGCACGTTAAGAGACCATACAATAAGTGTCAGGGGCCCGAGACTGTTCAACTGCCTCCCAGCACACATAAGGGGGATTACCAACAGACCCCTGGCAGTCTTCAAGCTGGCACTGGACAAGCACCTAAAGTCAGTTCCGGATCAGCCGGACTGTGGCTCGTATGTTGGTTTGCGTGCAGCCAGCAGCAACAGCCTGGTTGATCAGGCTCTGATCCACCAGGAGGCCTGGTCTCAGACCGGGCCGCGGGGGCGTTGACCCCCGGAACTCTCTCCAGGTAAACTCCAGGTATATGTGTATCTATAACCATTTTTTAATTTTAATATACAGTCCACAAATTTATACATATACCAACATTCCTGGTGATGTATAATTCATTTAATTAATAGGTCCAGAACAACTTGTGGATATGACAGTGGTAGGTATCGAAGGGGGACATTTTTTTGCGACCTAGGTGTCCCAAATTCCTACTTGTCAAACTGATAAATAATAATTATCTATGTTCATTTACTGTTATGTATGAAGATTGAGACACTTTAAGTAATAAATATAATCTGAAGGAATCAGACTGGTTATTGAGTGCCATGGTACAGAATATATTGAGCTGTAAAACACTTGAATGGTTCTCAAACAAATATCACTACAGGATGGATATAGACTCATTAGAGAACATACAGAGAAGAATAACTAAAATGATTTACTGTGTAAGGAACCTCCCGTATGAAGATAGACTCAAAGCCTTAAATCTCCACTCTCTGGAGAGGCGTAGAATGAGGGGAGATATCATTGAAGTGTATAAGTGGATGACGGGCATAAACAAGGGAGATATTAATAAAGTACTGAGGGTGTCGAACCAGGTAAGAACCAGGAATAATGGATTTAAATTGGATAAATTTAGATTTAGAAAGGACATAGGTAAGTACTGGTTTTCTAACAGAGTTGTAGATGCGTGGAAAAGTCTTCCCAGTGGGGTGATAGAGGCTAGGACCTTGGGTAGCTTTAAGAAGAGACTGGACAAATATATGAGTGGGAGGGGCTGGGTTTGATTGGTGTCATTGGGTACGGGAGTTATTTCTTGAGTAGCTTTAGGTAGTAGTCGTTTTGAACATTAAAATGGTATAAAATACCGACAGGTTGTTAGGTAAGACACATATGCAACAGTTAGGTATCTTTATTATGAAACGTTTCGCCTACACAGTAGGCTTCTTCAGTCGAGTACAGAAAAGTTGATAGAAGCAGAAGATACTTGAAGACGATGTAATCAGTCCATCACCCTTAAAGTTTTGAGGTGGTCAGTCCCTCAGTCTGGAAAAGAGCATTGTTCCATAGTATGAAACAATATGGAGATGAAGTGACAGGATGGAGCTTTATATAGCGCCAAGAGGTGAGACGTAGGTCACTAGAAGAGGTAAGAACTCAGATGTTGAGAGGTCAGGTCCCTCTCAAATCCAGCCGCTCTCACTAGTGGAAGTTGTCGAAGTTGATTGCAGGTCTGTACCAAGATACCCTTGTGTTGCAGTGTCTGACAGATTGAACATTAAAATGGTATAAAATACCGACAGGTTGTTAGGTAAGACACACATGCAACAGTTAGGTATCTTTGATAAATTAGACACATGTGCAACTCTTGGGTATCTTTATTGAGGAAACGTATCGCCACACAGTGGCTTCATCAGTCCATACATAGGAGAAACTTGAAGAACAGGAGGAGAATGAGGTAATCAGTCCCTCAACCTTGAGTCGATGTGTTCAGTCCATCAATCTTGAGTAGAATACGGCAGATGAGCGGAGAAGCAGCTTATAAACCGTATGGCAGGAGAGGTTTATAAGCTGCTTCTCCGCTCATCTGCCGTATTCTACTCAAGATTGATGGACTGAACACATCGACTCAAGGTTGAGGGACTGATTACCTCATTCTCCTCCTGTTCTTCAAGTTTCTCCTATGTATGGACTGATGAAGCCACTGTGTGGCGAAACGTTTCCTCAATAAAGATACCCAAGAGTTGCACATGTGTCTAATTTATCAACATGTCGGTTCTCTGAACCATTCATCTACAAAAGTTAGGTATCTTTATTATGAAACGTTTCGCCTACACAGTAGGCGATGGATGATGGGTGATGGACTGATTACATCGTCTTCAAGTATCTTCTGCTTCTATCAACTTTTCTGTACTCGACTGAAGAAGCCTACTGTGTAGGCGAAACGTTTCATAATAAAGATACCTAACTGTTGCATATGTGTCTTACCTAACAACCTGTCGGTATTTTATACCATTTTAATGTTCAATCTGTCAGACACTGCAACACAAGGGTATCTTGGTACAGACCTGCAATCAACTTCGACAACTTCCACTAGTGAGAGCGGCTGGATTTGAGAGGGACCTGACCTCTCAACATCTGAGTTCTTACCTCTTCTAGTGACCTACGTCTCACCTCTTGGCGCTATATAAAGCTCCATCCTGTCACTTCATCTCCATATTGTTTCATACTATGGAACAATGCTCTTTTCCAGACTGAGGGACTGACCACCTCAAAACTTTAAGGGTGATGGACTGATTACATCGTCTTCAAGTATCTTCTGCTTCTATCAACTTTTCTGTACTCGACTGAAGAAGCCTACTGTGTAGGCGAAACGTTTCATAATAAAGATACCTAACTGTTGCATGTGTCTTACCTAACAACCTGTCGGTATTTTATACCATTTTAATGTTCAATCTGTCAGACACTGCAACACAAGGGTATCTTGGTACAGACCTGCAATCAACTTCGACAACTTCCACTAGTGAGAGCGGCTGGATTTGAGAGGGACCTGACCTCTCAACATCTGAGTTCTTACCTCTTCTAGTGACCTACGTCTCACCTCTTGGCGCTATATAAAGCTCCATCCTGTCACTTCATCTCCATATTGTTTCATACTATGGAACAATGCTCTTTTCCAGACTGAGGGACTGACCACCTCAAAACTTTAAGGGTGATGGACTGATTACATCGTCTTCAAGTATCTTCTGCTTCTATCAACTTTTCTGTACTCGACTGAAGAAGCCTACTGTGTAGGCGAAACGTTTCATAATAAAGATACCTAACTGTTGCATGTGTCTTACCTAACAACCTGTCGGTATTTTATACCATTTTAATGTTCAATCTGTCAGACACTGCAACACAAGGGTATCTTGGTACAGACCTGCAATCAACTTCAACAACTTCCACTAGTGAGAGCGGCTGGATTTGAGAGGGACCTGACCTCTCAACATCTGAGTTCTTACCTCTTCTAGTGACCTACGTCTCACCTCTTGGCGCTATATAAAGCTCCATCCTGTCACTTCATCTCCATATTGTTTCATGCTATGGAACAATGCTCTTTTCCAGACTGAGGGACTGACCACCTCAAAACTTTAAGGGTGATGGACTGATTACATCGTCTTCAAGTATCTTCTGCTTCTATCAACTTTTCTGTACTCGACTGAAGAAGCGTACTGTGTAGGCGAAACGTTTCATAATAAAGATACCTAACTGTTGCATATGTGTCTTACCTAACAGTAGTCGTTTTGATAAGGACCTGCCTCGCATGGGCCAGTAGGCCTTCTGCAGTGTTCCTCCATTCTTATGTTCTTATTTTGGTCTGGAGGAAATAAGACTAGGTCTACAAGAATTAATTGTTCAGTTGCAGACCAGCCAACCAACTCATTTTAAAGAAGCAACACATAATAACTCTGAGGTGAACATCAAAATGGTATACAATACCGACAGGTTGTTAGGTAAGACACATATGCAACAGTTAGACAACTTTATTCCGAAACGTTTCGCCTACACAGTAGGCTTCTTCAGTCGAATACAGAAAGTAGGCAGGAACAGTAGAGATGTGAAGACGATGTAATCAGTCCATCACCCTTGAAGTCGTAGAATTTGAGGTTGTCAGTCCCTCAGTCTGGAGCAGTTCAGTTCCATAGTCAGGAACTATCTGAAGATCAAGCGACAGTGCAGAGACTTAAATACTGTCGGAAGGAGAGGTGCAGAGAGGTAGTAGTAGTGAAAATGTAGCCAGTGAGAGGTCATGTCCCTCTCAGATCCAACCCTTTTTCACTTGAAAGGCTTTTCCAAGGTGTTTTCTGTACCAAGATGCCATGTGTTGCAGTGTCTGACAGGATGAACATCAAAATGGTATACAATACCGACAGGTTGTTAGGTAAGACACATATGCAACAGTTAGACAACTTTATTCCGAAACGTTTCGCCAGACACTGCAACACATGGCATCTTGGTACAGAAAACACCTTGGACAAGCTTTTCAAGTGAAAAAGGGTTGGATCTGAGAGGGACATGACCTCTCACTGGCTACATTTTCACTACTACTACCTCTCTGCACCTCTCCTTCCGACAGTATTTAAGTCTCTGCACTGTCGCTTGATCTTCAGATAGTTCCTGACTATGGAACTGAACTGCTCCAGACTGAGGGACTGACAACCTCAAATTCTACGACTTCAAGGGTGATGGACTGATTACATCGTCTTCACATCTCTACTGTTCCTGCCTACTTTCTGTATTCGACTGAAGAAGCCTACTGTGTAGGCGAAACGTTTCGGAATAAAGTTGTCTAACTGTTGCATATGTGTCTTACCTAACAACCTGTCGGTATTGTATACCATTTTGATGTTCATCCTGTCAGACACTGCAACACATGGCATCTTGGTACAGAAAACACCTTGGACAAGCTTTTCAAGTGAAAAAGGGTTGGATCTGAGAGGGACATGACCTCTCACTGGCTACATTTTCACTACTACTACCTCTCTGCACCTCTCCTTCCGACAGTATTTAAGTCTCTGCACTGTCGCTTGATCTTCAGCATATACGCTCACATGCAAAATATGGCTGTACCTGGATCTTTTAACTCGACCATCAACGAGTTATTTGCACTAAATAATATGCCATCATTTATATTCCCAGCATCTCCACCTTCGGAAGAAATACTAAAATTCACCAAGGACTTAATCAACACCTCTACGCCTGCAGCTCCAACACCATCAACAACTAGTGACGTCACTCCAACAACTTCCAATGAGAAGCCTCCATCACCTCCACTCCTCAACGAAACCGACCAATCAGAAGCCTTTCCACCAGAAACATCCTCCCATTCGTCCATTGAAGATGAAATAGAAATAGAAAATGTACATTCACCAGCTCCAAAACTACCATCCCAAGACCCAAGATTCAATACTGTACCAGATGAAGATGCCGACAAGTATATTGATTGGGGTGGAATATCCTTCTGTACCACAGCAAATTATCCTCAAGACATGGAGCCAGATGAACTCAAATCTCACCTCATCCAAAAAACAGTCAAGTTTGTTGAACATGCAGCCACTGATTGTAAAACTGAACTTTCAAAACTTATAAAGCATACTGAAAAATTAATCAAACACCCTCGATATCGACACTTGTTAACTCGTCTCATGATAATTCCTCTCCAACAATTTAAACGTCTTGAAAATGGAACACCACTTACCACGGAAAATTACTTCGTAAAAAAACGCCACAATTCCAGATAACCACCAAGCCATTATGAAAAGACCAATCAACGTTGAGCTCCTCCCTTGTCGCCTGCAGCCACCAATCACCATCTAGAAGCAGTAATCTTCCATCCAGCAAGTTGCAGTCAGCTCCTACAGAGTTCCTGTTGTCTCTACATCGTCTTTCGTCATTGTTATCCAGGCTTAGCAGTTGGGTTTAGTCCTGACTCTTCTCTCTTCGACTCAAGACATTCCTCTCCCCGTCTATTCTTCGCACTGTCCCCACTTGCCCCTCGCCCCTTGTGGGTACTTACCTGTGAGTCCGATCCTGATCCTGATCTTCAGATAGTTCCTGACTATGGAACTGAACTGCTCCAGACTGAGGGACTGACAACCTCAAATTCTACGACTTCAAGGGTGATGGACTGATTACATCGTCTTCACATCTCTACTGTTCCTGCCTACTTTCTGTATTCGACTGAAGAAGCCTACTGTGTAGGCGAAACGTTTCGGAATAAAGTTGTCTAACTGTTGCATATGTGTCTTACCTAACAACTCTGAGGTATCTGTCAAGTTTCACAAAGGAAAAAATTATCCCAATGGTAATAATCAAAATTCATTTCCTAAAAATAGTTGCATAGGTGCATATCAAGTAGCAGAAATCAGAAATAATGATTCTCCACAAGGTAAGAAGAATAAATACCCTCCTAAGAGTAGCACAGTTAATAAGAAACCAGTCAGAGAAAAGAGAGATTGTCTTTTCTGCAAGGGTACTCATTTTTCTAAGAATTGCATTGTACAAGAATGGTATACAATGTTAGGTAAGACACATATGCAACAGTTAGGTATCTTTATTATGAAACGTTTCGCCTACACAGTAGGCTTCTTCAGTTCAAGTACAGAAAAGTTGATACATAAGAACATAAGAACATAAGAACGAAGGAACACTGCAGAAGGCCTACTGGCCCATGCGAGGCAGGTCCAAGTCTCCTACCGGCTTAAGCCAATGCACCCAACCTAGTCAGGTCAGGTCACATTGACTTAAGGGAGGAACACGGCAACCGACCTGGTAGCACAAGCTATCAGGTCTAACTCACACCCACCCACATCTACTCATGTATTTATCCAACCTATTTTTAAAGCTACACAACGTTCTGGCCTCTATAACGGTACTTGGGAGTTTGTTCCACTCATCCACAACTCTATTACCAAACCAGTACTTTCCTATATCCTTCCTGAATCTGAATTTTTCCAACTTAAAACCATTGCTGCGAGTCCTGTCTAGGCTAGATATTTTCAGCACACTATTTACATCCCCTTTATTTATTCCTGTCTTCCATTTATACACCTCAATCATATCCCCCCTAATTCTACGTCTTTCTAGAGAGTGCAGATTCAGGGCCCTTAGTCTATCCTCATAGGGAAGGTTTCTGATACATGGGATCAACTTTGTCATCCTCCTTTGTACATTTTCCAGAGAATTTATATCCATTCTGTAATAAGGTGACCAAAACTGTGCAGCATAATCTAAATGAGGCCTAACCAAGGATGTATAGAGTTGAAGAACAACCTGAGGACTCCTATTATTTATGCTTCTTGATATGAAGCCAAGGATTCTATTAGCTTTATTGCGAACACTTATGCACTGTTGTCTTGGTTTCAGATTACTGCTAACCAGAACTCCTAAATCCCTTTCGCAATCCGTAATATTAAGATCTACATTATTTAGTTTATATGTGGCATGGTTATTGTCCTGTCCAACATTTAGAACTTTGCATTTGTCTATATTAAACTGCATCTGCCACTTCTCCGACCACTGCATCAGTCTATTCAAATCTTCCTGGAGTGCTCGAATGTCCTCGTCAGAATGAATTCGACGGCCTATTTTGGTGTCATCGGCAAACTTGCCGATGTCGCTCTTTATGCCCTCATCTATGTCGTTTATGTAGATTGTGAACAGCAGGGGGCCCAACACTGACCCCTGTGGAACACCGCTCGTGACACTTCCCCACTCTGATTTCTCCCCATTTATGCAAACTCTCTGCTGCCTATTTGTCAACCATGCCTCTATCCAGGAAAAAATTTCTCCTCCTATTCCATGTGCTTTAATTTTCCTCAATAGTCTCTGATGTGGGACCCTGTCAAAAGCCTTACTGAAGTCCATATACACAATATCATATTCATTACCATGATCTACCTCCTCAAATACCTTAGTGAAAAAAGTTAATAAATTCGTAAGGCAGGAACGCCCCTTTGTAAAACCATGCTGAGATTCGTTGATTAATTTATGCTTTTCAAGGTGGCTACGAACTGCCTCGGCAATTATTGATTCCATAAATTTTCCCACTATGGAGGTTAGGCTTATTGGTCTATAGTTCGAAGCTAAGGACCTGTCACCTGTTTTGAAAATAGGTATCACATTTGCCATCACACAAGATTTACACATGATGGTTGTCGAACCATCATGGTAGTCGACCATCATGGTAGTCGACCATCATGGTAGTCGACCATCATGGTAGTCGACCATCATGGTAGTCGACCATCATGGTAGTCGACCATCATGGTAGTCGACCATCATGGTAGTCTCGCTCTTTTGACATAAAAAATCACTAGCTGATCCTACAACCTCGCAAATTCACCTCATTACATATGCCTCTTATGTTGCAGTTTTATGCACTTACCTGCTGATATGCCGGACAGTTTTATGCACTTACCTGCTGATATACCGGACAGTTTTATGCACTTACCTGCTGATATACCGGACAGTTTTATGCACTTACCTGCTGATATACCGGACAGTTTTATGCACTTACCTGCTGATATACCGGACAGTTTTATGCACTTACCTGCTGATATACCGGACAGTTGCAACCTTAGAAACAGAAAATGTACTGATAAATTATTATCAACGTGTCGGTTGTCTGAACCATTCATCCAGAAAAAGTATTCTCTTTCAAAAATTCGCTTCTTTTGTATGTATTACTTGTGCTAAGTTATGTTGATCCGTATATCCTCTGCCCTTGTTAGTTTCTGTCTGGTCTTCATCTTTTAAACTTCGTGTTTCACATCACTCTGTCAGTCACAGTTCTGACATACACGTTGCCTGGTATACTGTGTCAGTCACAGTTTTGACATACACGTTGCCTGGTATACTGTGTCAGTCACAGTTCTGACATACACGTTGCCTGGTATACTGTGTCAGTCACAGTTCTGACATACACGTTACCTGGTATACTGTGTCAGTCACAGTTCTGACATACACGTTACCTGGTATACTGTGTCAGTCACAGTTCTGACATACACGTTACCTGGTATACTGTGTCAGTCACAGTTCTGACATACACGTTACCTGGTATACTGTGTCAGTCACAGTTCTGACATACACGTTACCTGGTATACTGTGTCAGTCACAGTTCTGACATACACGTTGCCTAGTATACCGTGTTAGTCACAGTTCTGACATACACGTTGCCTGGTATACTGTGTCAGTCACAGTTCTGACATACACGTTGCCTGGTATACCGTGTATACCAGGCAACGTACAACTACTACTACCACAAGTACTACAACTACTTCTACCACAATACTACAACTACTACTACCACAAGAACAACAACTACTACTACCACAAGAACTATAACTACTACTACCACAAGTACTACAAGTTCTACTACCACAAGTACTACAACTTCTATCACAAGTACTACTACTACCTACATCAAATATATTATGATTTACAGCTCACTCTGTTCCTATATTCAACTCTCTGTGTCTCTGTATTCCTTGTAACAGCTTGACAAAGCTAATGGAGAGCGAAACGTTGCCACCATTTTTACCCAGTATTTTCCTGGGTAAAAACTGAGAGGAAGCAGGCATAGAAAATTTTACACATATCTTTATCACTGTCAGTGATCTGACCAGAGTTACTCTAAAGTCAGTCTATCTTGTCCCAATCTTATATGTTGGTTCTCCCTTACCATGAAAACTTGGTTGATATGCCTTTTCTTCTTAAGACTTTTAATATCAAAGTTGTGCAAGAAAGGTATAAAATACCGACAATATGAAAGTTAAGACACATGTGCAACATCTGGATATCTTTATTGTAGACGTTTCGCCAACCAGTGGCTTTATCAATACAGATTCTAGGACATAATAGGAAGACAGTAGAACTATATACAAAAGATGAGGTAATCAGTCCCTCGGCCTTGGAGTTAGTGTTCACAGCATCGTGGTGGAGGAGAATCTGGAGAAAAGGCAAGAAGACTGGCGGTTATATACGCGTCAGTGGATAGCGACGGGCAGCAGACGAGGGCAGTCACTGGTAGGCGGGATTCCCCAGTGGAAGTAGGTCCTTCCCAAAGAGATGGGTTAGTTGCAGAAGCCGTGAAGAAGGTCTTGTAGATGTCCTCTGAACCAAGATTCCATGATGTTGCAGTGTCTGACAAGTTGTGCAAGAAAGGTATAAAATACCGACAATATGAAAGTTAAGACACATGTGCAACATCTGGATATCTTTATTGTAGACGTTTCGCCAACCAGTGGCTTTATCAATACAGATTCTAGGACATAATAGGAAGACAGTAGAACTATATACAAAAGATGAGGTAATCAGTCCCTCGGCCTTGGAGTTAGTGTTCACAGCATCGTGGTGGAGGAGAATCTGGAGAAAAGGCAAGAAGACTGGCGGTTATATACGCGTCAGTGGATAGCGACGGGCAGCAGACGAGGGCAGTCACTGGTAGGCGGGATTCCCCAGTGGAAGTAGGTCCTTCCCATCTCTTTGGGAAGGACCTACTTCCACTGGGGAATCCCGCCTACCAGTGACTGCCCTCGTCTGCTGCCCGTCGCTATCCACTGACGCGTATATAACCGCCAGTCTTCTTGCCTTTTCTCCAGATTCTCCTCCACCACGATGCTGTGAACACTAACTCCAAGGCCGAGGGACTGATTACCTCATCTTTTGTATATAGTTCTACTGTCTTCCTATTATGTCCTAGAATCTGTATTGATAAAGCCACTGGTTGGCGAAACGTCTACAATAAAGATATCCAGATGTTGCACATGTGTCTTAACTTTCATATTGTCGGTATTTTATACCTTTCTTGCACAACTTGTCAGACACTGCAACATCATGGAATCTTGGTTCAGAGGACATCTACAAGACCTTCTTCACGGCTTCTGCAACTAACCCATCTCTTTGGGAAGGACCTACTTCCACTGGGGAATCCCGCCTACCAGTGACTGCCCTCGTCTGCTGCCCGTCGCTATCCACTGACGCGTATATAACCGCCAGTCTTCTTGCCTTTTCTCCAGACTTTTTAGTTTTTAGACATTCTGCTCTTGACTCTTGCCCTGGCAGGTCATAGCAGCTCTCCTTACTTACTCTGTCTCCCTACGATCCCCGTTGGGGAGGGGAACCTTTACCAGCGTTGTCTTCACCTTGACTTGCACGATGAGCTACGCAAATCGTGTCAAGATCAAGCCAACAAGTGGTACCGTTGATGATTCAACGAAGATTGCTCTTGCAACTGTTGTTCAAGGAACACTGAAAGTTAAATTCAACACCATTTTGTCTCTGAAAGAAGCATTCATTGTTGTGTGTCACGATGATGCTGAAGCAGAGAAGCTACTCACTTCAGATGCCACCACTACACTTACTGCTCAAGGGTTTACTGTTATGTCATCTCCTGCCCTCAAGGCCAGGAAATCAGTATTCCTTAAAAAACTAGACAAGATTCTGACATCTCAATCACCTGCAGAACTCAAGACATCCATCGAGACGCAAAATACTTGGGCTACTGTTGACAGCATCACAAAAATCCCGAATGCATCGTCCATGCTCAAGGTCACCTTCACCGACGTTAACATGGCTGCCACTGCTCTGAACGAAGGTCTTGCTGTTTACTACTACTTCATCAGTCCAACTTACATCGAAGCAGAGAGATATCAGTACATCCAACACTGCTGGAACTGTTATTCTTACCATCACACCACCAAAGCATGTCCAGTAAAAGACAAGAAGTTCTGCACTACATGTGGTAGTGAGGGACACACCTTCAGTTCCTGCACCATTGCTACTCCACCACAACCATCGTGTTTAAACTGTAAGAGCAACGACCACCATACACTGGCAGCAAAATGTCCTACACGTAAGGATATTGTGAAGAAAACACAAGAAGCAGCAAAGAAAAAACCTACTAGCAACACACCAACGTATGCAGCAATTGCAAAGATCCAAGCTAACACTACAAAATTACTTCAAGCTACTACTCAGCCAGCCTCCACCATCATCACTCCTCCAGCTTGTGACGTAACCAAGATCCACTACTGTCTCATATACGCTCACATGCAGAATATGGCTGTACCTGGATCTTTTAACTCGACCATCAACGAGTTATTTGCACTAAATAATATGCCATCATTCATATTCCCAGCATCTCCACCTTCGGAAGAAATACTCAAATTCACCAAGGACTTAATCAACACCTCTACACCTGCAGCTCCAACACCATCAACAACTAGTGACGTCACTCCAACAACGTCCAATGAGAAGTCTCCATCGCCTCCACTCCTCAACGAAACTGACCAATCAGAAGCCTTTCCACCAGAAAGAGACTCTGATTCGTCCATTGAAGATGAAGAAGAAGAAGAAGAAGAAGTTGAAGTGGAAAATATACCTTCACCAGCACCAACACTACTACCCGAAGACGATTTACTTGATTGGCATGGGATATTTTTCTGTACCACAGAAAATAATCCTCAATTCATGGAGCCAGCTGAACTCAAATCTCACCTCATCCAAAAAACAGTCAAGTTTGTTGAAGATACCAAAGCTACTTGTGGAACTGAAGCTGCTTGTGGAAATGAACTTTCACACCTTATTAAGCATGCTGAAAAATTAATCGAAAACCCTAAATATCGACACTCGTTAACTCGTCTCTCAAGAACTCCTCTCCAACAATTTAGACGTATTGAAAATGGAACACCACTCAGTTATTTCGAAAAACAGAAAAAAACACCACAAGTCTAGATAATCACCAAGCCATTATGAAATGACCAATCAACATTGAGCTCCTCCCTTGTCGCCTGCAGCCACCAATCACCATCAAGAAGCAGAAATCTTCCATCCAGCAAGTTGCAGTCAGCTCCTGCAGAGTTCCTGTTGTCTACATCGTCTTCCATCATCGTCATTCAAGCTTAGCAGTTGGGTTTAGTCCTGACTCTTCTCTCTTCGACTCAAGACATTCCTCTCACCGTCTATTCTTCGCACTGTCCCCACTTGCCCCTCGCCCCTCGTGGGTCCTTACCTGTGAGTCCGATCCTGATCCTTTTCTCCAGATTCTCCTCCACCACGATGCTGTGAACACTAACTCCAAGGCCGAGGGACTGATTACCTCATCTTTTGTATATAGTTCTACTGTCTTCCTATTATGTCCTAGAATCTGTATTGATAAAGCCACTGGTTGGCGAAACGTCTACAATAAAGATATCCAGATGTTGCACATGTGTCTTAACTTTCAATATCAAAGTTGTAATTAAAAATCTTAATATAGTAAAAAAATTTTTGATAAAGAATTCCCCCCAAAATGCTGACGGATGTGTCTATAAGATTCCTTGTAAAATTTGCGATAAAGTTTATTACGGTCAAACTGGTAAAAATCTCGAAGATTAAAACATCATAAATATAACATTATAACTGGACAAGATTCCAATGCTTTATTTATTCATGTGAGAGATTATAACCATCCAATTGATTTTTGATAAAGTTGAGAAAGTTGTATCAAGCAAGTCCATGGTTGACAGGAATATAATTAAATCTTGCTTCATAAAAAGCAGTTTTGACAATAATATGAATATTTCCTTTGGTTTATATAAATTAGATCCATTTATAATTAATAGAATTTGGGAAGAATTTAATAATACATTGGAAAAATAATAAATTTTAAAATTCTTAATTCTTGGGTAGAACAGTTTGTTGGTGGGTTGTGTGAAGGACCTGTCTAGTTAGGCCAGCGGGCCTGCTGCAGTGTTCCATTTCTTATGAGTTGTGCATCAGGTGTTGCTTTGTTGTGGGATGTGATAGTGAGGTGTGGGCTAGACCCTTTATATCTTCCCTTGATGCATTACTTTCAGTGTTCCTTGATAATGTAAGTAGTCACGAAAGCGCTTGGAATTCTCTATTCTTTCACAGTGGTTGTTTTGCATATATATATATATATATATATATATATATATATATATATATATATATATATAAATATATATATATATATATATATATATATATATATATATATATATATATATATATATATATATATATATATATATATATATATATATATATATATATATATATATATATAATGTAAAACAACCACTAGAAAGTTCTAGAGGTACCATCTCTAGAACTTTACTGGGGACTCTCATCTTCAGAGAAGACAATAAACGACCCTCAGAGAAAACTCTAGGTTCTCACCGAAGCTACTTTATATATGTGTGTATGTGTGTGTGTGTGTGTGTGTGTGCGTGTGTGTGTGTGTGCGTGTGTGTGTGCGTGTGTGTGTGTGTGTGTGTGTATGTATCTGTGTACTAACCTATTTGTACTCACCTATTTGTGGTTGCAGGGGTCGAGTCTTAGCTCCTGGCCCCGCCTCTTCACCGGTTGCTACTGGGCCCTCTCTCTCCCCGCTCCATGAGCTTTATCAAACCTCGTCTTAAAACTGTGTATGGTTCCTGCCTCCACTACGCCATTTTCTAGGCTGTTCCACTGCCTGACAACTCTATGACTGAAGAAATACTTCCTAATATCTCTCTGACTCATTTGTGTCTTCAACTTCCAATTGTGGCCTCTTGTTTCTGTGTCCCCTCCCTGGAACATCCTGTCTTTGTCCACCTTGTCTATTCCACGCAGAATTTTATATGTCGTTATCATGTCTCCCCTGACCCTCCTGCCCTCCGGTGTCGTCAGGCCGATTTCCCTTAATCTTTCTTCATAGGACATTCCCCTTAGCTCTGGAACTAACCTTGTCGCAAACCTTTGTACTTTCTCTAGTTTCTTGACGTGCTTTATCAAGTGTGGGTTCCAAACAGGTGCTGCATACTCCAGTATGGGCCTGACATTCACGGTGTACAGTGTCTTGAACGATTCCTTATTAAGGTATCGGAATGCTGTTCTCAGGTTTGCCAGGCGCCCATTTGCTGCAGCAGTTATCTGATTGATGTGTGCTTCCGGAGACATGCTCGGTGTTATACTCACCCCAAGATCTTTCTCCTTGAGTGAGGTTTGCAGTCTTTGGCCACCTAGCCTATACTCTGTCTGTGGTCTTCTGTGCCCTTCCCCTATCTTCATGACTTTGCATTTGGCAGGATTAAATTCGAGAAGCTATTTGCTGGACCAGGTGTCCAGTCTGTCCAGGTCTCTTTGAAGTCCTGCCTGGTCCTCATCTGATTTAATTCTCCTCATTAACTTCACATCATCTGCAAACAGGGACACTTCTGAGTCTAACCCTTCCATCATGTCGTTCACATATACCAAAAATAGCACTGGTTCTAGGACCGACCCCTGTGGGACCCCGCTCGTCACAGGTGCCCACTGTGATACATCATTACGTACCATGACTCGTTGTTGCCTCCCTGTCAGGTATTCTCTGATCCATTGCAGTGCCCTTCCTGTTATATGCGCCTGATGCTCTAGCTTCTGCACTAATCTCTTGTGAGGAACTGTGTCAAAGGCCTTCTTGCAGTCCAAGAGGATGCAATCAACCCACCCCTCTCTCTCGTGTCTTACTTCTGTTATTTTATCATAAAACTCCAGAAGGTTTGTGACACAGGATTTGCCTTCCATGAATCCGCTCTGGTTGGCATTTATACTCCTGTTCCGTTCCAGGTGCTCCACCACTCTCCTCCTGATAATCTTCTCCATAACTTTGCATACTATACACGTCAATGACACAGGTCTATAGTTTAGTGCCTCTTTTCTGTCTCCTTATTTAAAAATGGGAACTACATTTGCCGTCTTCCATACCTCAGGTAGTTGCCCAGTTTCCAGGGACGTGTTGAAGATTGTGGTAAGTGGCACACAGAACATATCTGCTCGCTCTCTAAGGACCCACGGGGAGATGTTGTCCGGTCCCATTGCCTTTGAGGTATCGATGTCCCTTAGCAGTTTCTTCACCTCCTCCTCATCTGTATGTATGTCGTCCAACACTTGTTGGTGTATTCCTTGCTGGTATCCCCATCTGGTCTGTCCCCCCAGAGTCCTTCCTGTCTCTACTGTAAATACTTCCTTAAATCTCGTGTTGAGCTCCTCACATACCTCTTGATCGTTTCTTGTGAGTTCTCCACCTTCTTTCCTCAGCCTTATCACCTGGTCCTTGACTGTTGTCTTCCTCCTAATGTGGCTATACAGCAGTTTCGGGTCAGATTTGACTTTCGATTCTGTCGTTTTCATACTGTCGCTGGGCCTCCCTCCTTATCTGTGCATACTCGTTTCTGGCTCTTCTACTAATCTCCTTGTTTTCCTGGGTCCTATGCCTCCTGTAACTTTTCCATTCTCTGTTGCACTTAGTTTTTGCCTCCCTACACCTTCGGGTAAACCAAGGACTCGTTTTGGTCTTCCTATTATTTCTGTTTCCCTTGGGAACAAACCTTTCCTCTGCCTCCTTGCACTTTGTTGCCACATATTCCATCATCTCGTTTACTGATTTTCCTACCATTTCTCTGTCCCACTGAACCTCCTGCAGGAAGTTTCTCATACCTGTGTAGTCCCCCCTTTTATAGTTTGGCCTGTCCCCTTCAGTTCCTGTTACCTTCTCCACTTGTAACTCTACTATATAATCAAAACTCAGAACCACTTGATCACTAGCTCCAAGGGGCCTCTCGTAAGTGATGTCCTCAATGTCTGAACTGCCCAGGGTGAACACAAGATCCAGTCTTGCTGGCTCATCCTCCCCTCTCTCTCTGGTTGTGTCCCTGACATGTTGATGCATGAGGTTTTCAAGTACCACATCCATTATCTTGGCTCTCCATGTTTCGGGACCCCCATGTGGCTCCAGGTTTTCCCAGTCGATCTCCCTGTGGTTGAAATCGCCCATTACCAGTAACTTTGCTCTGCTCGATTGAGCTCTTCTTGCCACCTCAGCCAGTGTGTCCACCATCACCCTGTTGTTTTCTGCATACTCCTCTCTTGGCCTCCTGCAGTTCTGTGGTGGGTTATACATCACTCCAATGACTACTTTATGTTCTCCGGACTGAATTGTACCTACAATGTAGTCTCTTTCTCCAATCATGTCCATGCCTTCCATTTCCTCAAATCCCCATCAGTGTTTTATAAGCAGTGCAACCCCTCCTTCCCCTGTACTCCTATCTTTCCTCAGGATCTGATATCCCGTTGGGAAGATTGTGTCTGTTATTGTCTCAGCGAGTTTTGTTTCTGTGACTGCTATGATGTCTAGGGATTTTTCACTGATTCTTTCGTTCCACTCCTCATGTTTATTCGTTATTCCATCCGCGTTTGTGTACCAAACTTTCAGTTTTTTTTCTATCACTGTGGTCATGCAAGAATTTTGGGGTTGGGGGAGCGAGAGCCTTGGTGGGGGCCTATATGGGGCTGTGGTGTAGGTGGGGTTTGTGATGATGGGGGTGGGGTCAGAATGCCCATAAGGGACAGCTGTTGGGGTGATGTTTGTGATATGGGGGTTGGTGGCAGAGGGAACAGTGAGTGGGTTGTAGTATAGGTTGCTCAGTTGCGTTGGGAATGTCGTGGTTGGAGTCTTTTTGTGGGAGATTCTGTGGGGTGTGTTTGCCCTTCCTCCTGTGACTGGGTCCTGCTCATCTTCGTCATTGCCTCTCGTTCCTCCTTGCATCTCTGTACCCTCTCTTTCATTGTAGTCCTTTCTTCTTGTGTTCTGTCGCAGTCGAGGTACCCCGGTTTGTCCCTCAGTCTTGCTTTCTCTTGCAGAATCCTGGTTCGAACTGATTCTTCCTTGAAAATTACTTTGACAGACAGTATCCTTCCACTCGCAAACCACCCAATTATCTGAAAATTTGTCACCTGGGTCATATCGCCCTCACCTATTGTTTTCATGATGCCTTCAATCATTTTTTTCTCCTCCTGTTTTATTTCTTCGAAGTTGTCCCCCTTGGCTTCTTGGAGCCCGTACACAAAAAATGACCTCGCCCTTTCCTCCTCCCACTGAGTCTCCATCTGCTTCCTCTGAGGCATTTTATTTCCTTCCATTGACATGTTCTTGCCTTCAGTCCTTGTCATATCTGAAACTTCTATTCTCAGTGAACTGTCTTTCATGACCAGCTGTCCCTTGCTACTGCAGTTGGCTGTTAGAATCTCTGCATATAGCATACCTTCATTGTCTTCAGACCTGTCATTTGATCTTAGTGTGCTCCTCGTCTTTTCCCTGGCCCCACGTGGGTCTGATAGGGCCTTCGCGTACGGCATGTCTCCTTTGTTGCTTACCGTCCCCTTGTCTGCGCCTGACATTGAATTTCCTGATGTCACATCTGAATTGTCATTTGTCTCTCTAATCTGTTTCAGGCTTTGCAGTTTCTCTTCTAAGCACTATATCCTAGCTTCTGCTGCTAAGACCTGTACTTCCCACTTCCTGCACTCTTCAGTTATCCACTCCTCCATTTTCTTACCAAGCTCTGCTTTCTTCCTTCCCCACTCTTCCTCCCTTTTTTGGAGCTCTAACTCCCAGTCTTTCCTCCCTGGTTCGTCCACCAGATCTTTGGTTTTCCGTTCTCTAGGGCCACCCATTTTTTTTTTTTAACCACAGACAGAAGGCTAGAGGATGGAGAGGATGAGAGGGGGAGAGAGAAACGGTAGAAAGAGGGAGAGAGAGGAGAGAGTATGGGGGTGAGAGATAAGACCAAGGGGGGGAGAGAGAGAAATGTGAGGGGGGAGAGAAAGGGTATAGAGAGAGGGAGAAAGAGAGGGAGAGAGAGAGAGAGAGAGAGGGAGAAAGGAGGGTGAGGAAAAAGGCTATGAGAGAGAGAAATGCGAGGGAGGGGTAGAAATATAGAAAAAGGGAGATGGAGAGAGAAGTGTGTGTGTGTGTGTGTGTGTGTGTGAGTAAAACAACCACTGTCAAAAACTAGTGAAATTCCAAGTGCTTTCGTGATTTGTCACATTCTCAAGGATCTGTAGAAATAATGAAACAGTAGAAAGCTTATAAGGCTGAGATATCACCTCACTGTCACGTCTGACATTACGCCCGTCACATTATGTGGGTGAGATGGTCAAGGACTTGCCAAACATAAATTTTTCTCAGTTTTTTTAATCATAAATGAATCTAATTTGTATAATCCTAAACTAATATTCATATTAAAATCACAAGTATTTTTTATGAATCTTGATTCAGTTATATTTCTCTCAGCCACTGACCGGCTTAATACAACTTTCTCAACCTTTTGAAAATCAACTGGATGGTTAAAATCTTTCACATGAATAAACAGACCATTAGACTATTGTCCAGTTCTAAACTTGTATTTAGGTTGTAATCTTAGTTCAAGGCTTTTCCCACATTGACAGTAATAAACTTCATTACATTTTTTTTTACAGGGAATCTTGTAGACACAGCCATCAGCGTTTTTTGGGTAAATTTTAATCAAATTTTTTTATTGTATCAAGATTTTTAAATTCAGCTTGGGCTGAAAATTTTTTAAATAATAGAAAGTGCCTCTAGCACCTTTAAAGGATTTACCAATTAGGTATTTTGGATATTTTAGCTCATTAATTATTTTATAAATCTTCAAAATTTTTTTATGAACTCTGGGCTGCAATACGCAGACTTCTCAAAAATATAGATGACAATACACAAAGTTGAACTTTGCCGTGATATGAAAAATAATATTACACAGTTATTTGTTGGTTTTTCAGTATATTTTAAATTTAAAATCTTGGTTCTCTTTAATAATTAAGACATCTTAAAAAGGCAGTGAGTTATTTCGTTAAAACTCAACAGTAAAATTGATGGAATTAGCTAGATTACTTAATTCAACAAGGAAATGGTATATATATATATATATATATATATATATATATATATATATATATATATATATATATATATATATATATATATATATATATATATATATATATATATATATATATATATATATACATATATATATATATATATATATATATATATATATATATATATATATATATATATATATATATATATATATATATATATATATATATATATATATATATATATATATATATATATATATATATATATATATATATATATATATAGATTTAAGAGATACATTGTTGACATAAAGGTGGCATATACGGTACATGTTGTTACGTGTGTATCACCGATTATAAGGCGAAAATCTCATCCAGCTCCTCAGAGCTGGGGCGTGTGCCCAAAATGCAGCATGCATTACCCCTTTGAACAGCCGCACTGAGCCGCTGGAACAGAAAACTAGCTGCCCTGGGATCCCTAGTTACCCTGATGAGTCTTTTTCCCAGCTCCTTAAGGAAATTAGATGCACTCTTTCACCATGAGCCAAGGGTCTCTGAGCCTATGGGAACAAACATATAATGATGGGCAAGTTCTCCATATTTTCTAGACTTTTGGGACTCCCTAAAGCTGGCAGCTGCCCCTCCTTCCTCCCTGGTGTATTGGAGATAGGTATCAGCCAAGGTAGAGGCACATGTATAGTCCCACACCACCTGCTTCCCATCTGTCCAGGCTTGAAGGGTGATACCATCTGGACGCTTCTGGCTGCCGTCAGATCTGCATAGTTGGGGTGGCTCCCTTACTGCTGGGCATCCAGCTGTTGTGAGGCTCCTCTTGATAATGTTATTAACCTCCTCATGTCTTGCAATCTTTCCCTCGGATTTACGGCACACAAGACCATGGTACCCGAATCGGTCTGCTGCTTCACTGCCACAAATACACCTGTGTTCGGCGAGAATAGGGGCGGCAAGTCGAAAAGCAACACCGATGCGGATGGTCTGTGGGTCGAGGCGTGTGCCAAGGCTGGAGTTGGGAACAGCCAACAGAAAGTCCCCAGCATGAGGGGCTTTCACTGCCAGCAGGCGGGCTCTATCCTTCCCTGACACACTCTGAAGCATCGTTGAGGCTATATTTTCCACTATTGGACCATCCCAGTGCGATTGTTTGTAGTTGTTGAGGGGAGCAGGTCTGGTTTCTGAGCCCGTTAGATTATCCCAGATCATTGCTCCGTCAATGAATTTTTGGTCCTGGGCTCCAATCTTGTCCCTAAGATGTTCAGGGAGAATCGCTGCTACAAGCTCTCTAGATGCCATACACGAGGACAGAAAAGCAGGTAACGCAGTCTGTGATGACTTGCGGACACCAATGCCTCCTAGTCTGACTGGAAGTGTAGCTTGGTTCCACTGCCCGTCTTCTAGAGTAAGGTTAAGTACTTTCGTAAAAATCTGCCTCAGAATACTGTCATATTCGTGCAGTATAGGGTTATCATATGAAGGTGCACATCTTAGGAAATATGTCAACCTGGGCAGACTCAAGCACTTTGTGAGAAGGTACAAGGCATCGTGGGTGTCCAGATTGCCTATTCGTTGTTCCATTCTCCTTAACTCTTCCAATTTCTTCCTGAGAATTGTGTCAATGGCATTGCTTCCCAGAGGTGCTCCTAGCAAGACACTATTTGTGGGGGCAATGACTGCTGCTCCTGGTAGTTTTGATCTCACTGCATTTATCACTTGTTGACTGACTGAGATGATTTCACATTTGGATGGATTCAGGATGAGACCCATTTCCTGTCCCCGTGTCATTACCTGTGTAAGGTCATGTAGGAGGGACTCCTTTGTACCTGCTAGTGTGCCATCATCTAGGAACCAGATGTTTAGCTCGCTGGTCAGTCTGACTGTGATTTCCCTAACTGCAATACAGAAGAGAAATGGTGCAAGAGGATCTCCTTGTTGGACACCCTCCGATGATGTGATTTCATGATCTCTGGCTGAAGGAGACTCGAACCTACGAACCTTGGAACAAGGTACGCAGTGCTTCACCAAACTCGCCACACTGGAACAATACCTTGGAGTTCAGCTTGCGCTAGACTTTGATCCAAGGCAGCCAGCTTTCAGGGAGAAGGCTTACAGCTTTTCATCTCATCCCCTGCATGCATCAGCCTTACTAGAGATTTTAACAATGAAAGCTGGCTGCCTTGGATCAAAGTCTATCGCAAGCTGGACTCCAAGGTATTGGTCCAGTGTGGTGAGTTTGGTATAGCACTGCGTACCTTGTTCCAAGGTTCGTAGGTTCGAGTCTCCTTCAGCCAGAGATCAGTGTTTGTGTATATTTCGCCTGCTCTTGCGAATTCCTTGCATTGTTAAAATCTCTAGTAAGGATGATGCATGCAGGGGATGAGATGAAAAGCTGTAAGCCTCCTCCCTAAAAGCTGGCTGCCTTGGATCAAAGTCTAGCGCAAGCTGGACTCCAAGGTATTGGTCCAGTGTGGTGAGTTTGGTATAGCAGTGCGTACCTTGCTCCAAGGTTCGTAGGTTCGAGTCTCCTTCAGCCAGAGATCAGTGTTTGTTTATATTTCGCCTGCTCTTGCGAGTTCCTTGCATATATATATATATATATATATATATATATATATATATATATATATATATATATATATATATATATATATATATATATATATATATATATATATATATATATATGTCGTGCGAATAGGCAGAACTTGCGAACTTGGCTTAAATAGCAACGTTCACCTTGCCATATAGGACAAGCGAAAATTTGTTTATGCAATAATTTCGCCAAAATCATTCTGAACCTAACGAAAAAAAATCTATTTCACTGTGTTTGTTTAGTATTAAATTATTGTAAATAAATCTAAAATATATTTAGATGGGTTAGTCTAAAATAAATTGTTCTTGTTTTAATAAGGTTAGGTTAGTTTTCTAAGATTCTTTTGGAGTAAAATTAAAAATGTTTACATTAACATTAATGAAAAAAATATATCTTTAAACGTACAAGAGAAAGTTTTAGAAATGACTTAATTTTAAATGAGTTCTTGCTAATTGACCAGTTTTACATATTCGGCACGACATATATATATATATATATATATATATATATATATATATATATATATATATATATATATATATATATATATATATATATATATATATATATATATATATATATATATATATATATATATATATATATATATATATATATATATATATATATATATATGTAATTATATATATATGTAGTGCTGAATATGCAAAACTGGTCAATTAGCAAGAACTCATTTAAAATTAAGTCCTTTCTAAAATTTTCTCTTATACGTTTAAAGATATATTTTTTCATTGATGTTAATGTAAAATTTTTTAATTTTGCAACAAAAGAATCTTAGAAAATTTACCTAACCTTATTATAACAAGTGCAATTTATTTTAGCCTAACCCAACTAAATATATTTTAGATTTGTTTACAGTAATTTAATACTAAACAAACACAATGAAATATATTTTTTGTCGTTAGGTTCAGAATGATTTTGGCTAAATTATTGCGTTGCTATTTAAGCCAAGAACGCAAGTTCTGCTTATTCGGCACGACACACACACACACACACACACACACACACACACACACACACACACACACACACACACACACACACACACACACACACACACATATATATATATATATATATATATATATATATATATATATATATATCAAGGAACGATAAAGGTAATTCATCAAAGGAAGACATATAAAGGGTCTAGCCTACACCTCACTATCACATCCCACAACAAAGCAACACCTGACACATGTCTCATAAGAAAGGGAACACTGCAGCAGGCCCGCTGGCCCAACTAGACAGGTTCTTCACACAACCCACGAACAAACAAGAACTTTAAAATTTATTATTTGTCTAATGTATTATTAAATTATTCCCAAATTCTATTAATTATAAATGGATCTAATTTACATAAGCCAAAAGAAATATTCATATTATTGTCAAAACTGCTTTTTATGAAACAACATTCAATTATATTCCTGTCGACCATGGACTTGCTTGATACAACTTTCTCAACTTTTTGAAAATCAATTGGATGGTTAAAATCTCTCACATGAACAAATAGAGCATTGGAATCTTGTCCAGTTCTAATGCTATATTTATGTTGTTTTAATCTTATTTCGAGACTTTTACCAGTTTGACCGTAATAAACTTTATCGCAAATTTTACAAGGAATCTTATAGACACATCCGTCAACATTTTGGGGGGAATTCTTTATCAAAAGTTTTTTGTACTGTATGAAGATTTTTAAATACAACTTTGATATTAAAAGTCTTAAGAAGAGAAGACATATCAACCAAGTTTCCATGGTAAGGGAGAACCAACATACTTTTAGTTGAATAAGGTTGGTTGTCCCTTTTTGGATTGTAAAATGTATTTCTAGCAATTTTAAAAGATTTATCAATTACGTTTCTTGGGTATTTCAAATCTTTAGCTATTTTCTAAATTTTGGATATTTCCTCATCTATGAACTCAGGACTACAAATTCGTAAAGCTCTCAAAAACATTGATGAGAAAACAGACAGTTTAACTCTATCTTGATGTGAAGAATAATAGTGTACATAGGAACAGTTATTTGTAGGTTTTCTGTAAATTTTAAATTTGAATTCATTATTACCCTTAATAATTAAAACATCTAGAAAAGGCAATGAATTATTTTCCTCAAACTCAACAGTAAAGTTTATAGAATGGGCTAAGCTATTTAATTTGCCAAGGAAATGGTGTATATCTACATTCTTGGGCATAAGACACAAAATATCATCAACATATCTGAACCATTTAGCTCTATTAGGGAGGATTGTGTTAAGATTGTGTTCAGGTTAAATAATTCTTCGTGGCTTGGTAGGTAGCGCACTCATCTAAGACACTGAGGGGTCCAGGATCGATCCCCGGCACGGGTGAAACATTGGGCATGTTTCCTTTTTTGAGACTCTTTGGCCGCGGGTTCAATCCCGCCCGTGGTATGGTTTACACCTGATGTCCTTGTTCACCTAGTAGGAAGTAGGTATCTGGGTGTTAGCCGAATGGTGTGGGTCGCATCCTGGGGAGACAAGATTAACCACCTGAGTTGCCAAAAATGCTGTGTATAAGCAGCTCCTCAAGGGAGGTTCCTTGATGCTGGTGAGGGGCTCTTGATCGAGGGAATTGGATCTGTTCTCCAGTTCCCTGAATTAAACCTGAATACCTTCCACATCACCCACAGGCGCTGTATAATCCTACGAGTTTAGCGCTTTTCCCTTGATTATAATAATCTATAACCAGACGCTTTCTGTGTACTATATCAATGACCTTAACTATGTCTGTAATAGTTGTATCATGTACTCTTAGAAATATAGTTTATTATTATTATTATTATTATTATTATTATTATTATTATTATTATTATTATTATTATTATTATTATTATTATTGCTTGAGGTAGCCGGCTGGATGCTGTACACGTCGCCTACGTCCTGAAACAGTCGGGTGGATGATGAGCACTTTGGCTATGTGTTATGAAGGCCGGCACAAACTATCAACACTTTCCTGTAGTTGACAGTGTAGACAGTACAGTTGGATGCTGCTTCTGAACCATTAAGCTGTGTGTATCCTCGTAGCAATACCACAGCACTACCATAGGTAACAGCAACACTTAGTATCGTTTGACTGGATAGTCCCAGAGATAACAGCATCGCCGAGTAACGTTTACGTAAAAAATTCCTAGAGGTAATGACACCGTTTTGAGTAACATTTGACCAGACAAACACTTTGACGGGAGTGTGGTGAGGCTGGTCAGTGACTGTCATAAACTGCTGACCAAGCAGAAAGTGTCTTCGTTGCTGTACTGGAAATAGCGAGTGTACGTTACCAAGTGTACATAACTGTAAACACATTTTGTGTACGTTACCAGATGTATATAACTGTAAACATATCGTGTATACATTATCAAGTGTACATAACTGTAAACACATCTTGTGTACGTTGCCAAATGTATAAAGAACAAAAGGGCACGATACCGTGACTGGAACAATACACAAATAACTTTTTATTCTATATGGACCCTGCAGATAAACTTGTTATTCTTTACAACTTTTCTAATGTTCTTCCTTCTTTAAAATCCTTCTTCCATTCTTATGAATCTTTACTTTCCACGTGACTATCTTGCTGAACAAGTTTTGCTTCCTTCCTTTTCCCAGTTCCTCAAATTCAGCTCCTTGAGTACTGCCATTTCTGATCATGGCCGCCTCTTGCTTCAACAGCTCATTCTTAGTTCTGTCTCAAGTTGAAGATGCCTTCTTTACTTTCCGTCAACGTCAGCGTGTTTTTTTTTTTCTTTTCTCCCACAAGATCTCTGTAACCTTCTCAGTACCATTGCTTTTGACACTGCTCACCTTAATTCACAAATTCATTCTAGTAAACTACAGAACAAACCTCAGCGTATTTCTCTGATAGTTCTTGGTCTAAATTATCCCTTGATTGTATTACTAATCTGTCCTCTGTCACACTTCTCAGTTTTGGTCTTTCCTTTGGCACTTCACCTGTCCCTCGCGCTGGTATTGACCTGATTACCTCTTTTGATTCCTTTCGTTAGCCTCACTCTAGGAATCTTCCTGACATGTCCACTGTTCGTGGTGCTCTCCTTCCTGCTCATAACAGTTTGTTGTCTAAGAATTTCAAACTTCCTCGAAGCTATCAACTTGTCCATTCTTCTCTTAAACCTAATACCAATATTATCCTTTCTTCTGACAGTCTTACTTTCTGAGTCACGTACTTACACTCCTTTCGTTTCTAACCCTCTTGATCGCATCAAGAGAACTTTCAACAGTAAACTTCGGACACTCCGATTTCTGTCCTCGTGACTTTGATCTTGTTCAGCGTTCCCGCGTTATTTGTCCCTCTCTGCCTTATTTCTATGGTCATAAACTTGATATTGCTCTACGTCTCATCATATCCTTCTAAGGTTCTGTGTCTTATTCTCTTGGTTCATGGCTGGTCAAAGCTTAGTCTTGACGATGAATCCCTCTTCATTAGTGTCCATCTTGATGTTCTTAATTTTGTCAGAGAGAAGCTAATGGAGGATTACCTCATTGATGTCTTTCTTGATCTTATTCGCCTTTGTGTGGACTCTAACCCCTTTTCTTTTCAAAGTAAATTTTTTTCTCAAACCTTCGGTGTTGCTATGGGCTCTAATCTATCCCCTGTTCTTGCTAACTTTAATATGGAATACTTCGATACTGTTCTTCTTCCTACGGTTGGTGTTCGCCTTTTCCTCTGCCTTCGCTGTGTAGATGAATGACATCTTTGCTCTTTGGCCGCACGACTCTAGTCTCTTCCAACCATTTTTCGAAGCCCTTAACAACCTTGCTCCTTCCATCAAGTTTAAAGCTGAATGGGAATCCAACTTTTCGCTTCCTTTCCCTGATGTTCATGTCCATCGCTCGGCTACATGCTTTTATTTTTCCGTTTATTGTAAGCCTGTGCACAGTGGCATGTACATTACTACTTTTCTTACCACACTCACTCTATCAAGAAAAGTGTTCTTTCTTTCTCCGTGCCTGTGAAATCTGTTCTCTGCCTTACCTAAATTTACGGTCTTTCGAATCTCAACAACTCTCCATTCCTTAGACATCAAACTTACTTTTCGCCAAACTAACAATAGAGTAGACACCTCCCTGGTATCTACTTTATTTCATGTTCCTCCTGTCCTCTTCAATACTTTGGAGATACTGGCCGCTGTCTTTCTGACAGACTTAAAGAACACAAAGAAGTGTTAGGCTTGCTGACACCAATAATGTTCTTATCTTTCATGTTAACGATCATTCATCATATTAATTGGTCCTCTGCTAAAACTGTCTACTCCACTTCTAGTCTTCACAGACGCCGTCTTTTTGAAGCTTCCCCTGTACACAACTTTCCTAATATGAATCTTAGTCGTGGCTTTGTCTCTGTAGATGTCTTCCTTTCTCATTACATTGTCAAATGCTCCAGAGTTCTGAACACTCGTGACTTGACCTGATCTGCGTTTCCCCACCTCTTCTCCTTTCCTATTTTTCCTTATTTCTCTCTTTGTTTTCCTTTCTTCTGTCTAAGTGTGTTATGTCCTTCAGTTTATTTTACCCCCTTGTGTTTTTGGTCCTACCTCTTGTGGGGCCTTAACTCTCCTCCAGTGCTCCTTTTTCTTGTCCACTTCTACTGCTGTTAGGGCTACCACTCCATTACTACTACTTCTATCACAACTATTGCCTTCTTTCACTCTCCTCTTTATCTCTTGTCCCTACTACTACTACCAGAAGCTTCTCTCTCCTACGTGTTGGTTATTTGTGTTCCATGTGTATACGACTGTAAACACAGTGATTTGTTTGTATCAATCCAGTGCAGAGACTTAACAGTGAATGAGGTGAAAAGCTAGTTTGAGGTGGTCAGTCCCTCAGTCTTTGCACCCGGATGGGATATGTGTTAGGTTCCATGACTTATTGTGTCGTGGATGACGCTTGGAGCATGTTGACATGTCTTGGGCCAGCGGGGCGCCAGCATCAACAACCTGGTTGATCTGGTTAAGCATCGGATGAGCATGGCCCAGAGCCGGGCAGCGGGAGCAGGAAAACTCTTGAAACCCATCAAAGGAATGTAGAGGGTTGATTCTTGTGATTTCTCGTGTCAGTTTTTTTTTTGTCCCGTCTTTAATTCTCTGTTGCCTAAGTTTCTTTTGCAGTCACTGTAAGAACCTCTCCACAGTGTGACACCAGTCATTGTAAGAACCTCTCCGCAGTGTGGCAGCAGTCACTGTAAGAACCTCTCCACAGTGTGGCAGCAGTCACTGTAAGAACCTCTCCACAGTGTGGCAGCAGTCACTGTAAGAACCTCTCCACAGTGTGGCAGCAGTCACTGTAAGAACCTCTCCACAGTGTGGCAGCAGTCACTGTAAGAACCTCTCCACAGTGTGGCAGCAGTCACTGTAAGAACCTCTCCACAGAGTGGCACCAGTCACTGTAAGAACCTCTCCACAGTGTGGCAGCAGTCACTGTAAGAACCTCTCCACAGTGTGACAGTAGTCACTGTAAGAACCTCTCCACAGTGTGGCAGCAGTCACTGTAAGAACCTCTCCACAGTGTGGCAGCAGTCACTGTAAGAACCTCTCCACAGTGTGGCAGCAGTCACTGTAAGAACCTCTCCACAGTGTGGCAGCAGTCACTGTAAGAACCTCTCCACAGAGTGGCACCAGTCACTGTAAGAACCTCTCTACAGTGTGGCACCAGTCACTGTAAGAACCTCTCCACAGTGTGGCGCCAGTCACTGTAAGAGCATTTCCACAGTGTGGCACCAGTCACTGTAAGAACCTCTCCACAGTGTGGCAGCAGTCACTGTAAGAGCATCTACACAGTGTGGCACCAGTCACTGGTATTGACCTGATTAGCTCTTTTGATTCCTCTCGTCAGTCTGTGACTGGTGCCACACTGTGGCACCAGTCACAGTAAGAGCCTCTCCACAGTATGGCACCAGTCACACTAAGAGCCTGAAGAATTGAGACACTTATGCAACACATGGGAATCTTTATTGAAGATTCCCATGTGTTGCATAAGTGTCTCAATTCTTCAACTTGTCGGTTTTCAAAACCATTCATCACACAGTAAGAGCCTCTCCACAGTATGGCACCAGTCACAGTAAGAGCCTCTCCACAGTATGGCACCAGTCACAGTAAGAGCCTCTCCACAGTATGGCACCAGTCACAGTAAGAGCCTCTCCACAGTATGGCACCAGTCACAGTAAGAGCCTCTCCACAGTATGGCACCAGTCACAGTAAGAGCCTCTCCACAGTGCGGCACCGGTCACTAGATGCCGTGTTTGTTGTTGCACTGGACCTTGCAGATACATTGGCTAGGTGTGGCACCAGTGCCTCCTGGCAGAGCTTCAGGCACTAGGAGTCTCTGGCATTATCCTACACATTCTTAGTGATTATCTTCCTGATTACACTGTTGTTTTGTTTCTTCATAGAGCAGAGTGTGGGCAACACACAGCCAGGGTACTGTAGAGTGAAGGTCACTTAGTGCCAGAGTGTCACAGAATCACCTTGGTACCAAGATGCCATATAGTGTAAAGGTCACTTGCTCAGTGCCAGAGTGCTACTGAGTAAGGTAAAGGTTACTCAGTGCTATGACATTACTGAAATAACTTATGGGGAAGCACTCAGTGCCATCGATCACGTGTTACGAGTGCCTGGTGGACATGGTAATGGGAAACGAAATGTAGGAAGTGAGAAACAGAATATAGGAGTGTAGAGGAGGAACTGTGATGGAACGAGAAGCTTTGTGGGTGAAACGCAGTGGGAGAGAGAATAGGAGAGCAACGATACATAATAAATGATGGAGGTAATAAGAGACAATGTGCCAAGAGGGAAGAGGAAAGATTTGTACCTAGCATTAGGAAAAGAAACAGGAAATAAATAGCCCTTGATTCAGTGAGGAGAGGCGTAACAGTGCTTAAAGAAATATAGAGAAAATTTAACTGAAGAATATCGTGGGAACCAATAATGAACACACACGAATAAGAAGACAGGCTGCAATTTATTTTGAAAGTGATATATCATCAAAGGTAACAACAGAACCGCAGGTGCTCCTAAGTCACGATAAAGACAACTGTGAAGGAGCAACTGATAAGGCTTAAGAAGAAGGATGATGGACGCTGATGGAGGAGAATAACAAAGAGGTATGTGAAGAGCTTAGCAAAATATTCAAAGAGGTCTTTACAGAAGAAAGTGGCGAGTTACCAGAATGTACTGTTGTCAGACCCCATTAACAGCTGCTAGAGAGCGTCAGGACAACAGAGGAGGATCTGAGGAGACTAAGAGAGAGAACTTGATGCAACACACATACAATGGAATAACGTATAACCAAGAGTGCCCAGAGATGGCGCACAACTACCGTCTGATCCAATGGCAAAATTATTCGACCAATCTCTCTGGTCAGGATAAGAGTCTATTTCATTCTCTGCTGACGATGTAAAATTAATGAGAAGGAAAAACAAAAGAAGAATTATTAACTCCAGAGAGACCTCAGCAGAAATGCCACTTGTTTGACTGAGTCAAACAAGTGACTTTTTGAGTTCAACCCAAATAAATGTAAGGCCACACGAATGGAGGAGGAGACGGCAGGCCGGAAACAGAGCACAACATGGACGGAGGGAGGCTGCAAATATCAAAGCATGAAAAGAGCCTCAGGGGGAATATAACATATCAGCAGAACTGCGCATAAATTGTACATCGTCAGCGGCACATGGAAGACTGACATACCTGGGAAAAAAACATTCAAGAACTTGGATAAAGAATTCTTCAGAGTCTTTTATACAACATATGTTATGTCAGTCACTAAGTATGTGGCCCCAGCATGAGCCCACACCTGGTCAAGCACGTGAAGAAACTCGATAAGGTCCAAAGATTTCTAACCAGATTAGTACCAGATGCAAGAAAAAATGCACCATTATGAAAGATTGAAGGAAATGAACCTGGCGTCTTTAGAGGAGAGAACGACAAGAGAAAATATTTCCCCTTCTCTTTATCTACGAGCAATATCTTAAGAGGGATTAGATAGAGAGAAAATATTGAAAGTAAGAGAACAAGGATCAAAGGGACAGAAGCAAAAAGTGAAGACACAGATGAGCTATGAGGGATGTAAGGAAGTATTTCTTCAGCTTCATGGTGACTGACAAGAGGAATGACTTGCATAAGGCAGTGGTGGAGCTTATGTATACACTGGCTATCTCACTCTTTTCTGTTAGTGTGACTTTGTAAATGGTCCAAGTTGGACCGAAACGTCGTCATAAGATCCTCTCTCCTATGTACGGGTTATTTTTGTTTGTCCCAGTCACGGTATTGTGCTTGTTTTGCTCACAATACACAGTTTCAAGAATAGATACGATAAGGCCAATGAAGCAGAAGGTTATTCATGGCGATCAAAGTGGTCTAGGGATGTGGCCAGGAGCTAAGTCTAGATTCTAGCAAGCATAACTCCATGAAAACACACACACACACACACACACACACACACACACACACACACACACACACACACACACACACACACACACACACACACACACACACACATACACACACATACACACACATACACACACATACACACTGTTACTTGTATTTGTGAACGACATAACGGAAGGAATAAACTCCGAAGTGTCCCTGTTTGCAGATGATGTGAAGTTCATGAGAAGAATTCAATCGGACTAGGACCAGGCAGAACTACAAAAGGGATCTGGACAGGCTGCAGGACTGGTCCCGCAACTGGCTCCTGGAGTTCAACCCCACCAAGTGCAAAGTTATGAAGATTGGGGAAGGGCAAAGAAGACCACAGACGGAGTACAGTCTAAGGGGACAAAGACTACAAACCTCACTCAAGGAAAAGGATCTTGGGGTGAGTATAACACCGAGCATATTTCCTGAGGCGCACATCAAACAAATAACTGCTGCAGCATATGGGCGCCAGGCAAACCTGTGAACAGCATTCCGATATTTTAATGAGGAGTCATTCAGGACCCTGTACACTGTGTACAATAGGCCTATACTGTACTATGCAGCGCCAGTTTGGAACCCTCACCTAGCCAAGCATGTAAGGAAACTAGTGAAAGTGCAAAGGTTTGCAACAAGACTAGTCCCTGAGCTAAGGGGAATGTCCTACGAGGAGAGGTTAAGGGAAATCAACCTGACGACACTCGAAGACAGGAGAGATAAGGGGGTTATGATAACGACATATAAAATACTGAGGGGAATAGACAAGGTGGGGCAGACACAGGATGTTCCAGAGATGAGACACAGCAACAAGGGGTCGCAGTTGGAAGTTGAAGACTCAGATGAACCACAGGGATGTCAGGAGGTATTTCTTCAGTCACAGAGTTGTTAGAAAGTGGAATAGTCTGGGAAGTGATGTAGTGGAGGCAGGATCCATACATAGTTTTAAAGAGAGGTATGATAAAGCTCACGGAGCGGGTAGAGTGACTGAGTAGCGGCCAGTGAAGAGGCGGGGCCAGGAGCTGAGACTCGACCCCTGCAACCACAACTAGGTGAGTACACACACACCTTTTCATCCAGTAACTGCGTCTCAGCACATGTCTTGAACTTAAGATATTGAGACACTCATGAAGGAAACACTGGTAGTGTATGTGTGACTGTGTACTCACCTAATTGTGGTTGCAAGGGTCGAGACTCAGCTCCTGGCCCCGCCTCTTCACTGATCGCTACTAGGTCCTCTCTCTGCTTCCTGAGCTTTGTTATACCTCGTCTTAAAGCTATGTATGGTTCCTGCCTCCACTACATCACTTGCTAGGCTATTCCACTTCCTGACGACTCTGTGACTGAAGAAGTACTTCCTAACATTCCTGTGACTCGTCTGAGTCTTCAGCTTCAAACTGTGACCCCTTGTTTCTGTGTTCCCTCTCTGGAACATCTTGTCTCTGTCCACTTTGTCTATTCCACGCATTATTTTGTATGTTGTTATCATGTCTTCCCTGACCCTCCTGTCCTCCAGTGTCGTCAGGCCGATTTCCCTCAACCTTTCTTCATAGGACATTCCTCTGAGCTCCGGAACTAGCCTTGTTGCAAACCTTTGTACTTTCTCTAATTTCTTGACGTGCTTGACCAGGTGTGGGCCTGACGTACACAGTGTACAGTGTCTTGAACGATTCCTTACTAAGGTAGTACTAGTTGTAATACTAGTGGTAATACTAGTTGTAATACTAGTGGTAGTACTAGTTGTAATACTAGTGGTAGTACTAGTTGTAATACTAGTGGTAGTACTAGTTGTAATACTAGTGGTAGTACTAGTTGTAATACTAGTGGTAGTACTAGTTGTAATACTAGTGGTAGTACTAGTTGTAATACAAGTTGTAGTACTAGTTGTAATACGCTACATCTATCATCTTCACTATATACATGTACCGCCATCACTATACATTATCACCTTCACTATACGCTACATCTATCATCTTCACTATATACATGTACCGCCATCACTATACATTATCACCTTCACTATACGCTACATCTATCATCTTCACTATATACATGTACCGCCATCACTATACAGTATCACCTTCACTATACGCTGCATCTATCACCTTCACCGTATACTACGTTTACCACCATCACTATACATACATCACTTTCACTATACACTACATCTGTCGCATTCACTATACACAAGGGCAGAACAACTATTCTTACCTCACTATATTTCTCACATATATGATATTATTGGCATTATTCTTGCTAAATAACTTGTATATTATTATCTTCTAGTTTTCCCCAGTCTTCAAATCTAAGTTAAAACAATGGAATTATTTAGAAGATTGATCTGCGCTGCAGCTGTGTTGCTGTTTATCAGTATTTCTCTTGATTTATATAGTTCCTTTGATAAATGGGTCCGACAAATGGAAGAGGACCGGGAGCTACTACTAAAGGATGTCGAGGAAACGTCCTTAGCCTGTTATTCTATTTTCTGGAAAATGTGCCGCTTCCCTGAGATAAGGTTGATTTTCAACTGCGACCTTTATACCCTATCCCAGTCCACTACAAGCCAGGTAAGTCCTTGGTGGGATCCTAAAGTTTGTCCTGTCCTGGGCACCATCTTGAGAGGATACCAGGCATACCAGGATATCAGACATTTGGAGGTGGTTCTCAAGAATAACCAAGAATCTTGCCAGGGGACTTCTTCAGCCTCCGAGCTGATGATGGTTCTCCTGCTTTTCCTAATGCTATTAGGAACGTATTACACGACTCTCAGAAGTATGGTCAGGGTTAAGAATCAAAGAACTTTTTCTAGTTCATGTAACTCTGTGGCTGTGGTGAGTGGTGACCCCGTCTGTGTTGGTGGTGAGCATTCCCTCACCAACACCATCACCTTCCTCCACCACCAACCCCTCTCCGACGCCAAACCCCTCTCCGACGCCAAACCCCTCCCCCACGCCAAACCCCTCCAGGACGCCAAACCCCTCTCAAACGCCAAACCTCTCTCCGACACCAAACCCCTCCTGGACGCCAAACCCCTCCCGGACGCCAAACCCCTCTCCGACGCCAAACCCCTCTCAAACGCCAAACCCCTCTCCGACGCCAAACCCCTCCTGGACGCCAAACCCCTCCCCGACGCCAAACCCCTCCTAGACGCCAAACCCCTCCTAGACGCCAAACCGTACCTTCCTGACGCCCAACTCCTCCCAGATGGCCAATCCCTC